>NC_090941.1:831393346-831655846 GCF_040938575.1 Ambystoma mexicanum
TGTCGCTCATTACTGTAACTGATAAAACAGCCTGTGTTTCTATTAGAGGCTAGTCGTACTGTTTGACTCATGAAAGAAAGTATTTAGCTTCTGTTTTAACATTAATTTGATTGATGCAACAGAAATGGCATTTAGTGGGAGATCTGTTTCAGTCCGCCATTTGTCATAAACTTTGATAATGTTGCCAATTGTGCCCAAGTTCTTATGGTTGTCCAGTCTAAGAAATGACTGGATGTAGTTAAATATGCAAGTACCATTTTCTAATCTGATCATTTTGACCCAATTCATACAAATTCTTTGAATAACAGTAGATGGTATTCTTGTTAGATCGAATTCGCGGTATAGGAACTCGATCGGTAGTGCAGATGGCATATGTAGTCGCTTGCGTAATAATTTGGCCTCAACCTTAATTAATTCTGCTCCATAGGCGTGGCCCCAAATGTCAATTCCATAAGCTAGAACTGGCACAATTTTGGCGGTGTATAACAAGAGAACGGTCTGCACAGATATACCCACATTTCTTCCAATAAAATTGCTTAAAACATTGGCCATGACCATACATTTAGCTTTTGTTTCTAGCCAATGTTCATTCCATTTCAACAAAGAGTCAGCAATTAAGCCAGGCTACTTATAGCAGGTTACTCTTTCTAGAGGAATACCATCCAATTGCCATACAAAGTTGCATTTCAACTTCTTCTTGGGAGTAAAAATCATTGTCTTATTCTTTGAAATATTCACACTTAGGCCGTTTCGGTCGGCATAGATTCCTAATGCAGAGATCATTGCTTGGAGGCCCTTGGGTGTGAGATCAAGCAATATCAGGTCATCCGCGTAGGCAAGCCATCAGATAAATTCACTGCCCACTTTTTCTTGGCAGTGAGGGAAATTCTCAAATTCTTTGTGCAGATCAGAAAATAGAGGTTAAACAAGGTCACAGCTAAGATGCATCCTTATTTAACTCCTCTATTCGAACACATCAAGCTGGACAGTTTGCCACTTCCATCTAATCGTATCCTTACTTTAGTATCAATGTGAAGTAACATTAGCATCCTTAAGAGACCAGCAGAAATCTTCAGCTTAATTAATTTCGACCATAGATGACTTCTCAAGATAGTCGAAGGCAGCGCTGAAGTGCAGTGCACTGCTGTCTCTCGTCACAACTTGGAATTACTCTACTGCGGATATCAATGTAAGAATATTATGACTGGTGGAGGACTTCATACGGTAGCCAGTTTGATAAGGGCTGAGAATGTTATTAGTGGCAATCCATGCATTAAGTTCTGCAAGGAAAACACTGGCAAAGACCTTTGCTGGGACATCAAGCATGCAATAGTTGGCCGGATTGATTCATGGGCCTTTTTTTGTGAATCGTGACAATGCGGCTTTCTCGCCAGGTAGACAGAAGATTACCAGTTTTGCTAATGACTTGCAAGAAGACATATAGGGGTTAGCCTATAACTTGGAGTGAGGATTTTAGCAAGCCATTACATATACCGTCTGGTCTGGCGGCATGAGATCCATTGAGACGCTTAATTAGAATAATGATGTCCAGGGAAGAGAGATTACATTCCCACTCATCTAACGGGATAGAAACTTGCTCCTCATCGGAAGGTGTTCACCCAAGGGTAAGTTTAATATGATCCTTCCAGACATCTTCAGTTACACCATTGACTGGTAGGGTGTGTTTAGAGCTTTGACAAAGGATTTTCCAAATGGCAACCTTGTCTTTTATTTTAGTCAGAACTGCGATTTTCAGCCAGCATGATTTTTCAATTCCAGCTTTATATGCCTTAATCCATATTTGATAGTCTTTTTTTGCGTGTTAATTGATTTACTAACCGACTCAGATCTATGTGGTCAAAGGGAGGGGTACAGCAGCTTATTAATCGATGCCCTAAGATTTCTTTTTGCAGCAGATATTGTAGGATCAAAATCAATGCGTCTTGTAATTGTTTTTGCAACACTCGAACTGGCCTTTATATTGTCTTGGCTTCAAGTGAGAGCGAGGGATGTTGAAGTAGATGTGGATAAACTGAGGTAGGTGTTTCGAAGCCTCATTTCCCTTGCTTAAGTTCTGTGCAGACCACTGGATACGATTGCCACCCTCATTTATATAAATGTGCCATTTAAATGATGCAGGGTGGGGGGGTTCTGAAGAGCGGAATAACACAAAGCGGGAGATGATCACTCTCTTGTCTCATAACAATAGCCATATTTTGAACAATTGACGAATCAATATCATTGACAGATACATAGTCAAGTGTTGACATAACACTACCGCAGATACGAGTGAATGCCCACGTATTGTCACCAGGGCACAGGCCGTTGAGACTAACAGTGCCCATTGAACCCAACATAGAGCACCATAGTTTTGTCTGTGGTCTAATCCTCTTCGAGCTTACTGAGGCAGAGGAAATCGGTAGCGTCGAAAAAGACTCATTAATGTTAATGGCTGCATTAAAGTCGCCGACAACAAATGGCTTTTCCATCACCATATTTAGATTGCATATTCTTTACAGTGATGACATTCTGCTTAGCAAACCTATGACCTGGTGGGTCGTAAACATTGATAAGTAGGAATGAAAGTTCAGGGCAAGTTAAGAGTCCTCGTAGAACAAAATCTGTTGACTCAGGTAGTTCAAATATCTGCCATGGGTGACCCGCAGATATAAGTAGGCCGCCCTTCAAGTTCAATGGTCTCTGTCAGCCATGTCTCCTGTTGTGCTAATATAGTAAATAAGCCTACTGCAGACCATAGACCTTCATCTTCAAACATATCTGAGAAGCCTCTTGTGTTCCACAAACAGAGCACCTTAATGTCACCGTCATTGTGATACAAAACTTGCTTTGAAGGCAACTGGAAGCCATTGCCAGTAGCCTTCACATGGAGCTGTTACTGAGACATTGGTGTTCTCAGTAATAGGGTCGGATAAATTGCTCGATGCGAGTGTGCATGTACTGCTGCAAGCGTTGGTCTTGCTGGTAAACAAACATCAGCACCAGCTGTGTTATCTGAGCTGAGTGATGTTCACTTACAGTTCCGGACAATTAAAGAACATGGATTACTAAGAGACTTTTTTTATGCGCATTTACACTGGCTATAGAGGTACAGTGTTTCTCATGGAAAATATGGACGATTTTACATTTGTAGCCTAACAGATACAGCTCTTCTTCATAATTCAGGACATAAGACAGTGCAGCTTCAGAGTTGAAACAGATGTTAGAGATGCTAGAGCCAATATGCTCAATCTGGTCAACTATTTTTATGTCATCAGTTGTTATAACCCCCAATGGGATGACAGAATGAAATATGTTCAGTATCCGAGAGCAGTTGAAAGGTGGGGACGGATCAGTACGAAAAACAGATTGAATTTGTAGAGCTTTAATGGAGATTTGCCTGAATGCAGTAAAAGAGACTGTATTTGAGGTGCTACTACCTCTTGATTTAGAGTTGGCCACGGTGATACAATGGTCAGGAAGAGCAAGTTGAGCTGTTTTGTCGGAAGAGGCTTTATGATTAGGCTGGGTTGGAATGGAAGTAAATATGGCGGATGAGCTACAGGGAAGTGATAAAACAGAGGAGGTGGTCAGTCCAAATGTAGATGTTTCACTAGCTACAATTTTGATTGATTCTGTATTAGAGAACTCAGTATTTGGAATTTCAGTAGATGGAATGGACTCTGGGAACTCAGATCAGAGTTAGTGCAGGAATGAGAAGAGGCTGCAATTGCAGTGGTTACTAAAGGCGCGGTAATGGTAGTCTTCGGTCTTTTAGCATACATAAATGCTTGCAAAACTGAGGCTGCCTTTTTTTTTACCAATAGTCTTTTTTTGGGCACGGTATAGGTCTGTCGGGTAGCATTCAAGGAATGTGGGGTGAAAGAATCGTAAATGGACATAGGAGTTGTAGGAAAATACCCAGAGAAGACAGTATTGCTGTCTGCGTCTTTGATTGATTTCTTTCATCTGTTAATACTTTTATGCAATAGTACAGTTTGCAAATCTAAATTATATTCTAAATTCTCGTATTTCGAGATCAAGATAGTTAATAGATTTTCGAATGCAAGCAACATGTCATTTGATGGCATGCTAGTGTTACTCAGATCATTGGGGTCTATTTGCTCAATGGAGTGATCTTTTAATTCACTCGACACGTTAGGGGAACTAGAGATTCAGACGTGGAATAATCGTTGGTGTGTGAGACATCTGTTGGCTTCTGTACATTATAATCTAAAGGTGGTAACGGACTATCGTATAAGGTCCGTGGATCTATATTAAGTGAGTTGCCAGTACACGATGTGCTCATCAGATCGCCCAAGTATTCTACTTCAGTTACGGTATGTGTCAAGTCATGGTTTGTGTCTCGAGATGCAGCTAGGACATTGACACGGACTATGGATCATAACAGAAATAATATTGTTTGACGGGATAACAGCAGCAGGAATGGGTAAAACTGTATCAGTAGTTAAATCAACCAATGTATCTTCAATATTAACAGTAGATAGGGATTTGGCAGTGTCTAATAGTTTAGTGCTAACACTAGTTGTCTGAGCCGGTAGACATTTCTCAAATAACGACTCAGTCTGCCAGTGTGTGGTGTCAGCACTTGCCAAAGTTGTGCTTTTTATGGTTGAGGCAGAATAAAGTTCGTCTTTAAATACAGACTCAATTAATTTGCTGCCAATGCAGCCAATTGATAAATTAAGGTCTGCACTCAGTGCCTGTGTTGCCGATTCTTCCGCAATACTTTCCATTGCAGGAGTTTTAGAAAACTAAGCTGTTAACTTGTTTGTGAAGTTTGGTGGAATGCTGCAGCGGCGGAAGTTGCACGCGTTATAATCAGTGGCGTGCAAGTGCGGTGCACCCATTTGGGGATTTTAAATTAGCAGTAGCTTCAGACATAGATTGTCTTAGCTTAAACATTAATTTAAAGATCAGTTGGGTGTTGTAATCAAATGTAACGAATATTAAGCGTGTAACACTATGAAGCGGTATCACAACAAGTAGATCCGCTTATATTTATATATTGTACAAAATTCTAGCCCAGTTCTATGCCTGGCAGAGTTCACAGCAAGGTTCCTGTAATATCCTTTTTACTCAGATTAATAACAATAACAATGAGGACACGCACAAGTGACTATGGCAACTAACAAAGTAGCAGATGCTGAAGTTACACGCTCTGGTAAAGAACCGAGACTCGTAGGATCCGGATAGGATTAGAGCATAAGAGACTAGCAATATGATGAGAAGTCAGAATGTCAATATGGTTTACCGCACATTCGCTTAGCGTCGGTAGTGACAAAGGGGTTCGTCCAGGGTCGCCACTGATGCAACAAGTGACAATAATGTTTGTTAAAATGAATGCAGAAGAAATATAACATAGGTACTTACAATACGTGAGGCGGCTAGTAACAAGACCACCAATACGGGCCAATACAGGTTAAAGCAGATTACGCTTCAAGGGAAAGGTGTCACATCATGGCGTGTCGGACATCAAGTCAAAAAGTACTAGGTAAGGAACGGGAGACATGGAGGGGAAGGTGCAGGTGCAGTTTATCGGCGTATCGGCACACTTCCTTAGCGCATTTACCGAATGCGCGCAGTTACAGATTTTTATGGAGAATCCGGGTCAGTGGGCGTGGCCAAGGGGGATTAACTTTTAGTAGTTCAGCAGTCCAAATGTCCACACGAGGAAGAGTCACAAGAAAGGTTCAGGTCTCCAGCGTATCAGCACACTTCCTCGCCACACTTCATGAATGCGCGCTCATGTGCTTTTTGTATTCGAGTGAGTGTTTGTGTCCCGAAGTGCGGATGGCACGTGTGCTTCCTGTCTAACGCTGATATGTCAGGGTGTCTCTAACGGTGTCAGCAACATTGCTTCCTGGGGTTTAGTCCAAGCTGTCCATGCAGGTGTCTCTAATCATAGCCTGTGGCTCTTCATCCACGTATGGATAGATCTGTATGTCCCTTGGTTGGTATGGCTGGCTGAGGGGATACCTCTCAACCTACTTGTCAATTATGGGTCCATTGGGAATTTGTCCAAAATAGAACAGGTGATTGCAGTGTTTTCTGCCCTTCTTCATTGTCATGAATTTAGTAGAAGGGGTGGTGGCAGGGTTCCCTGTCCTCTTAAGTCCCCCCATTGGTCGATCTGTTGACCACATCCTTATACGACAGTCCTTTTGCTCTTGGCTGCCATATGTTTGTTATTCCTCTGTTGTGCCCATAGTAATTTGTGTGGTCATCGAGCGACCAGTTCATGTAACAGCACACTCCTTCGGGGTTACACCAAACCACCTTCCCTTAATTGTACCTTGCATCGAATGGGTTGTCCAGCTTCATTGCTCCAAGTGGGAACAGTTCGCATTGTGCAATCCTTTCCCTTATTTTGTTCCTTTCTGCCACAATCTTGTCCTTTGCTCCTCCTATTTTCACATTCATCAGAACCTGCATCCCGATAGCGTTGCTGTCTTCCCTTGAAATCTTCCTCGAGTTGTCACCATCGAGAGATACGTTAGGCATTGTGCTCTTGCTGCTGGTATTTTAGTTGCTATGAACATTATGAATGCACTAATTACATACGGTATTAAGGAGCAGAATTAACAGCTCTCCCCGGTGGTTTCCTTACCTACTTTGGTCATGTGCTTGTACCACATGTTATTAGACTCAAGCAGTGTCAGTGAGATACATGTCTACCCCCCTCATGTCTGTGTCAACACTGCGCTTACCTCTCCTTACCTTATCAGCAGTGTTCTCTTGGCCACCAGACACGGTTATTCCACCTTCTCGAGTTGGGGGAATGTTAGTAGTGGGTACAGCGGTAGCACTAGCAACGCAAGTAATTTTCCAAAATACGTATATAATAACACTGCTAGGAATAACGGGACACAGGAGGATAGCTCAGTGGCAATGTGCTCGCCTTGGAAGCAAGACGACATGGAGCAATACAGGTTCGAACCCTGGGTCCGTGCTTAGAAACCTCTGGGTATTTAGCATGTTATAAATAACCTATCATATCATAAGTAGGACCAACAGAAGCATCACATTTTTTAATATCATTCATTTTCACTTGCGCTGCTCGGTCCTTGCAGCTTGAAGATATAGTTGCCTGCCTGAAATGCGTGAAGAAATGTGTTATTTTGTTACTATTGTAAATGCTCTTAAGCCCTGCGGACCAAATAATCACTTATGGCGAATGCAAACACTTCTTCCTACACTTTCCATACTGATGGGTCTCTCAGTGTGGTGAGGACGGGAGGATTGCCATGCTCAAGCTGTGTGGGTATGTTTGGCCCAAATACTCTATAAAGGCAAGATAGTGCCCTCTGTGGGATCGGGCTCGGAATCCTCACAGTACGGACAAATTGGTTTGAGAAAGTATCTGGGTGATGGGCAGAGGGCAACATGGACAATCATCAACAATTACATCGGCTTTCATGTTGGTTATGTGCGGAAAAGAAAAAGGAAAAGTCTGTGTGCCCTAATCTATGTCCACAAGGAGTCTGGTCTCTACTTCTGCTGCTCGCGAGAGCGTGACCATTGGATGCCCTCCTCCTGGTTGTGTAAGTTCAGAACGCGCTTGTAGCTCTCCTAGGTGCTGAACGTTGGCCCTGTCGGTCAAGGTTACCTTGTTGCCAGGCGAGGCCGCTTATGTCAGCCAAGTGGTTCCAGACTGGCTTCCCCTCAAGTTTGACAGCACGGTCGGCGACTTTCTCCACGACGTGCAGACCCGTGAACCTTGCCGCATTCCAGCACCTACCGAAATTTCTGAGACGGACAATGTCCCCCACACTCACAGGGTTTTTCAGTTCAGAGTCTTGTGATGCACTGTAGCAATTGTTCTCTTCCGTGTTTTCTCGGCCTCCCCGTTGTCATATCTGGCGAGAGATAAAAGAAGTGCTAGCCACCAAAGAAGTAACAGTCATGCATCTCTTGCCCTACCACATCTGCACTATCCTCACAATCCTTCAGTGCTCCTGTGGGAGGAGTCAGGGGGAGATGCATGCACTGTCCCATCAACACCTCATGGGGCGTTAAATGGTGGTCGGACCCAGGCTTATTGCGCAGTGCAAACAGTGTGAGTGGTAAGCAGTGCAGCCAATTCCTTTTTGTGCTCTGCTGTGTCTTGGCTATGTACTCCTTCAGTAGGCCATTCAGGCATTCACGCACCAAATTTTCTTGAGGGTGGTATGCACAGGCGAACCTGTGTTGTATGCCCAACAATGGTGTAATGTGCTGGAACATTTCATTGGCGAAGTGAGACCCATTGCCAGACTGCAGGACCTCACACACACACCCCATCTTGGGAACAGTTCCCTGACTAGGAACTTAGCTGCTCTAAGGGTGTCGGCATGCGAACAGGGGCCTGCCTCAATCCACCTGGAGAACGGACATACAACCACTATCATGTAGAGGTATCCTTGGCAAACCTGGATCATATTTACATAATCCACATGTACAATGCTGGAATGGGCGTACTGGCCTCGGTATGGCTCCTCTCACAAGTCTTCCCTACTGTAAACTGCTGACAAATCAAACAATTGCTCACAAATTCAGCCACGTGTTCTGCCAAATTAGGACAGAACCATGTTTTTCCATTGTATGTAGCAATGACCTCATTCCCCGCCTGTGTTGGATAGTGCAATTGTGTCAGTGCAGTGTTCAACAATGCTAGTGGCATCACTACCTCCTTTCCTTTGTTATCCTACCGCCATAGGGCATCGGTTGGAGACATTGTGCATCCCCTCCTTGTCCACAGTTCCTTCTCTTCCTTGGGTGCAGCTGCCAGCAACTCCATGCTTCCGGCAGTACGTTGTACCCCTCCTTGAGTACCATATTTCTGGTGCACTCTCTCGCATTTGGAGCTCCTCCAAGTTCACATGGCTCTCCAAAATATGCTGCACATTTTGCCTCGGTCTGCTGCTTCATTTCCCCTTGAAATGGGATCTTCCCCTTTCTTATGTGCTTGGTACTACACTATTGCTGTCTGTCTTAGCTAAGCAAGTACTTCAATCAATCAATCTGCCCAGTAAAATTGCATGTTGTAATGGAGTCCCGTCTGCCCTTCTGAACCCTCTGCTGAGCCGTCGTGACAGTCCAGAGTGTACTATGGACATCACATAGGCAGCGTTGGAATATATTGTCACTTCCTTCTCTATGCTGTGTTGCAGTGCTAGCATAAGGGCCGCTAGTTCTGCTGCTTGTGCTGAGTAATGGGATGATAGTCGTGCACTGGCTACTACTTCACTTTTCACGTCTTCCTTCAGTCTTACTACTGCAGTTCCTATATGCCTGATCCCATCTGTCTGATCAATTGTCAAAGACCCGTCAATGTAGAGCACATCTTCCCCCCTCAAGTGCATCCGCCTCTACCGTGCGAGTGTCACTGAACACCTCTGTTTGCTGTACAGTCAGGTGCATAGTCTCCTACCTGTAGGACATCTGCTAGAAATGTTGCTAAATTGACGATTCTGCATCTCACTATCTTCAGTCCTACATTCGATAGTATCACCTCGTACTCTGATGCTCTTTGTGTAGTCAGAGTGCTCTTTGTCTTCTGTAGTATCGCAAAGAGGGCGTGCTCCACGTAAAGAGTGATGGTGCACCCCATGGTCATTGCTGCTGACTTCTCCATTGCAAATGCGGCAGCTGCTGAAGCTTGTTCGCACTGATAATATCCCCTCATTACTGGGTCGAGTTTCTCACTGTAGTAAACTATTGGCTTGTGTCCCATGCTTGTCTTTTGTGTCAGTACTGCCTTCATCGCTACACCGTCAGTGTGAGAGAATATGAAAAATTCCTTTTTGTAGGCTGGGATCCTTAGCACTGCTGCTGTGCTTATTGCTTCCTTTAGTTCCTTGATGTCTCAGTCATCTCTGTGGTCCATGTCAGTGTCTGGTTTCCTTTCTGTGCTTCCTTCAGAGCACCCAATAGTGGCCTTGTATGTGCTGTAGTCAAAGACCCATGCTCTGCAGTAGTTGCATAACCCTAAGAACTGTTACATTTCCCTCACTGTTGTAGGCTTAGGTGTCTTGCATATTATCTCTGCTCTCTCTTGGGTGATATGCCAGCCATCTTGGGACATTGTCTGCCCAATGTATAGCACCTCCTTCTGACAGTACTGTAACTTGTCCTTGTCCACCTTGTATACCTTGTCAGCTAACACAGTCAGCATATGTACTGAGTCCTTCCTACACTGATCTTCTGTCGTGCTCCAAATCAAAATGTCATCTACGTACTGTTAAATTGTTCTCGCCATCTGTATGTTGCTTAAGTCCATCTGCATCACTCTGTTAAAAGATAGATGGTGACTTGCAGTACCCTTGTGGGAGACGAGTATGTTTCCACTTCTGGTTTCTATACATAAAGCTGGTCAAATCTTGTGAGTCTGGGTGTAGTGGTACTGAGAGGAATGCATTCTTGAAGTCAATGACCATGAAGCAGGCAGCTTCCGCCAGAATGCTGCACAAAATTGTTGCTGGGTTTGCAACTAAAGGATGTTCTGCTTCTACAATGTGGTTAAGAGGCCTTAAATCCTGTATGAAACACCATGACCCCCCTTTCACTTTCCTCACAGGATGCACTGCGGTATTGCCTGGGGACTGGGATGGAACAAGGATGCCTCTCTCAGTCAGGGCTGTTATTGCCCCATACATGTCCTCATATGCTTCTTTAGTTAGAGGATACTGCTTCTTTCTTGGTGAAATTGCTCCTGGCTTCAGCTTGATCTTCACTCTCCCTATGCTCTTTATGTGACCCACGTCATAAGGACTTATGGTCCATAGGGTGCTGGGTACCTTGGCCATATCCTCCCCCCAGAATGGGGGTGGCGCCTCCAGCACCATTGCCATTTTCTGTGGTACTTCCCTGTAATGTATTTGTAACCAGTAAGTCACACTAATCTCAAACACAATCTCTATTTCTAGTCTCTCTTCCCTGAATAACTCTTCATCCGTCACTGTGGTCAACCTGCACCCCTCTACCACTGTGATCACGGCTCTCCATGCCCGATGCCCGTCCTCTGTCATCCATCCCATGGACTGCTATGCAATCCTCGCTCAAAACCACTGCCTCTATTTCTATTGGCACTATGGTTCCCTCTTCATCGTCCATTGGTAGCTCAGGCCTGACTAGGTACTTGTTTGGAACTCGCCACATCTTCCCTGCAATTCCTGGAAGCCATGCAATGTCAGTTCCATACTGGAATATTTCTGCATCCACTGCACCCCCCCTCTGTACCGTGCATCCACAATATGCTTGAACAATCTGTCTTACATTGAGCATGTGTATTCCTGGTGTGGAGCACACTATTCCCTTGTCTGTGAATGAGATGGTCATGTTCAGTCTGCTCATGATGTCTTTTCCCAGTATGTTTACAGGTGTCTTGTCAAGAGTAAAACCAAAGCAGTGATAAATCATGATCGCCTATAGAAAGTGAGATGTTGTCTGTGAAAGGAACCACTTCCTGAGCCCCAGAGAATCCTTGAGTGTTCATGACATTTCCTTACAATGTAAATGCTTCTTCCCTAATGCAGGACCTAGTCGCCCTGTGTCAACAAGAAAGGAAAATGTTTTGTCACCTATCGCCACCCCTATGCGAGGTTCCTCTGCATGGTTGGGTGGGATCAACAGGGTCAAGTTTGTCTGTAGGATGTCCTATTGAGGGTACAGGGACATCCCATTCCCTGTAAAGGGGTTGTTCCCCACCATGGTAACTCCTCCCGGCCGTCTAATGGGAACTGTTGCCATAGAGTCCATGTGTGCTGCTGCGTCATTGCTCTGTATCTGTGCTAGTTGCTGTGTATTCCCTCTAATCTGTGGTGCTAGTAAATACTGTGGTGCCGGTGCTGCCATCTGTGGTACCTGCATTGCATTTGTGCTTGTGGCATCTGTTGATGTGTGCTCTACATCTATCCTTTTTGTTGTTGGTCCTGTGCATGGTAGTCGTCCTGGTCCCCTTGATAGGGCTGCTGGCCCTGCGCTTCCCAATTCTGCTGCATCCCCTTGTACCCACACTCTCTCGAAATGTGTCCTAACTGCCCACACGTCCAACACTGTGGGGGCTCCCTCCTTTGCCCTTGAAAATCCCCCAAAGAATCCCCTGGGTTCTGCTGCACGTGTTGCCCATATCCTTAAAACCCCCCTGGAAAGCCCCCTTGGTTATTCTGCATCTTTGGTCCGAAGCCACGTCTTCTCTGTTGCCCCCCCTTCCTCTCATGGGCAGTGCGAACTGCTATGGCGGCTTCTGTCCCTGTGGGGTCGGGCTGGTCAAGACCGCCCCTTCCATCGCATACTTCGATTGTTTTCTCTGTACTAGTTTTGCTTCATCTATCTTCCTGTCCTTGGACTTTTTCCTAATGTTCTCCTGCCATATTATACACTGGTGAACTATTGTAAGTTGTATTTCTGGCCACCCCTTTGTTTCCATTCCCACCAATTTCCTTAAATTCTTCTGGACAGGCTCTGGTAGTCCCTGTACTAGTATGTGATTAAATATTGCTACTGTTTTGTCCCACGGCTCTCGAATTTCAAGGCGCCAAAGCTCTTGTATCTCCTGAATGTATTGCCCAGGGTCTTCGTATTCCCTCATTTTCCAGGGCATAATCGCCCTAATGTCTGATGTGTCTGGGTATTGTGTCTTTAGTACTTGCCATACTGCTGCCTTGCAGTTTGCAAATAGTAAACCATCCTGTGTTGTCACCCCCGGGAAGCCTGCCCTTTTCCATACGTCATCAGCTGCATCCCCTAAGATCGACACTAACAGTCCCTTTACGTCTCCCACTGCTAACCTAGGTCCCTCTGTCATTTTTTCCATCTCATAGATCCACTTTCCAGCCCCAGCACACACCTATGGTAGCCTACACTTCAGATTCTCCTGGTCTGTATGCTTCAATGATACATACTGAGGTCATACACCTCTCTCTAACAAGGGCATCTGTGTGAACCCCGCCTCCTCATGCGTCCTAGTCAGCCTGACTTGTCGGTCCCCTCGCTCGCTCTCAATGCCTGCACACACATCTATACGCTCTAGTATGGGTAACCTAATGCTGTCGTCATATCTCCTTGTTAACCGTTCCCTTGAACAAGCCATTGATGTCTCCCCTTTCCTTCATCCTGGGAGGTCTCTAAGACTATCCATATATGTAGTGGTGTCTTGTTGGGTGTGCAAGTCGGTTGCCAGTGGTGTCTGCTCATTCGAGCTGCCCCTTCCTCCCCCTGGGATCAGAACTGCTTCCCCCCTCTCGTCCCCACTGTACCTGTCCTCCTTGTCAGACCCTATGTCCATGTTACTACAAAAATCTACAAAAATCCTCTGCAAAACTCAGTCTCCTCGATGTCAAGTCTGTGTTGGGCTTTGTGCTGAGGTCGATGTCCCTCAAGTTGTACCTGCACCTCCCGCCCACTCAGGCCCCTAGGCCTGCTCCATCCATTTCTGTGGCGCTCCTTCCTCATGAGCTTGTGCTGTCTGATCTGTCCATCTGTCATCCTCAAGTCTGTCGCTTCCCCAGCCTAGACCTCCTTGTGTCTTTAATGCCCTCATTGCTCGCTCGTTGTCCTACCAGCCCGCTTGTTCCCTTGCCAATCTATCCAACTGTAACTTCCTCTGTTCCCTCTCAGCTAACTTGTGTTTTTCCCGCTCTGCTACTCCTCTTTGCATGCGTTTTCCCATCTTCTCGAAATAAGCGAGCGTCCTGCAGCCTCTCGGGTTCAGCGGCGGAGGAGCCGACCTGTTGCCCGGCTGGCACAGCGAATCATCCACTCTACTACCAACTTGTTGGGGATGGACCCCCAGGTATGCCAGATGTACACTGGAAGTCTGCTGACTTGGAGGCCCAACACCCTCCCCCAGGATACACAGAGGACTCAGTCAACGGCAAGTTCAAACTGCGGTTTATTACAGACAAAACCAACAGGGATCAACACGGGAACAAGAAATATTCATGCACCTCTCGCTGTTCCTCGGCTTGCATGCCTGTTTTACTTCCAAATGGCATCAGCACTTCGTCACAACTTGGGCGCCTCTCCAGCAAACCTATCGGGCCAAGTGATTGGGTATTGAGTATTCTATTACCTATGTAGGACATTATAGATGTTATTCTACTGGCCCTCGCATGTCTGGTGGCTGGCCTGTTCCATCCCCAAGTCACTAACTATAACATTATTGCAGTGTTGTGGATTTACCATTGTTTCTTGCCTGTTGCTACCCACCACTAGGGTACAAAACTGTGATTGTCTAGAGCTGACTTCCCCAGGCCTGGAATCCGCAAAGGTTCTCAGCTCACTGTGTATCTCTTCAAGGTGATTAGAACGATTATGTGTCTGTATTGTAACTTGTTTATGTTTTTGAATTTGTAACGCGCACCCGGTACCATAGGGTTTAAGGGCGCAGAACATAGAGAAACAAAAGACAATACAAAGACAAACAGCATGAGCAGCATCAGCCAAGACCTGACTTGGGCGAAGAACGTAGAGGGACTAGCAGAATAAAAAGGTTTTTAATTTCTCCAGCATTGGATCTTTCTTAGATTCAGATGCTTGAACATTCTCCGTCGTCAGATTGGGAATCCTCAGTGATTTAAATAATTATAAAGAAATTAAATATAAATACATTATTTCCATAGAAATACAATGTAGATTGCCCCCTTATGGCCTATCCCTCCACCTCACGTTGGTCCTTTATGGCCCTATCCAATGAGGTGACAGGGTTAAAGCTCCGCCCCAGGCAGCCATCTTCAGATTTTTCACTGCAGTCTAACAGACTAGAGGGAATCCTCAGCTCTCGGAGCTTTTCAATTTTTCTTTGCTGTTAGCTTAATAATCTTTTCTCAAAAAACAGCTTTACCTTGATCTCCTGATCAAACTCTTCCTGTACAGTGTTTCTGGGCTCAGAAAACACTTGTTTTCACTCGAAATTCGTTGAGTGAATCCTTTCTTTACACCATGTCAGAGGAACCTACTACCAAGAAACCTTCCCTTTTCAGGGACTGTGTAAGATGCAAGAAGAAGCTGGTCTACATAAAAGACCCTCATGAGCAGTGCATTTACTGTCTCTATCCACATGACATTCACAAATGTGATATTTGTAAGACGTTTTCTAACAAAACTCTCCAGGACAGACATAAACTCCTTCATTTGGAATCTAGATGACACTCTTCTAATGAAGAATCAGCTAAGACAGCCCCTGTACTGTCTATGAAGCCTTCAGAGAGGCAAACTTCAAAAAGAAGGGCCCCCTCTGTAGAAGGAAGCTCCTCTCATTCACATAGGAGCACGAAAAAGACAGAATCGACATCTCTATCACCTTCCCTTGGTTCAGGAGACCAAAAGAGAAAGCACCCTGACGAGAAAACCTCCTCCAAAGTTAAGGAGACGTTTTCAAAAATTCCAGGGGTAGGCAGGTGGTCATCATCGAAAACGCTGTCTACGAGCGGCACCGGCGATAGAGGACCGTCGGCGAGTAAACCTTGTTGTCCACAACTAAGTCATCGTCGTCGAAATCGGCCACATCCAAGCAATCGTCGACAAAAGAATCTCACCACTCGTCAATGAAGCTATTGTCGATGGTTAAGGAGCACCACCCGTCCACGAAGCCTTCTCTGTCCACAGAACCCTCGTCAACAGCATCCTCGTCGACAAAGTCCAATCCATCGTTGACAAAAGCACTGTTGACGACTATTGACCCCTCGTCGATAGAGAAAAATAAGTCCAAGGCACCGTCCATGGATATCCCAAACACGCCTTCCAAGGAAAGTGGGTCGTTAGTACCAATGGACCCAGACCTACATACACAGGAAGCCCTTATTCTGCCAATAGGAGCCCAACTATCTACTTTAAAAGAGATGGCAGAACTTCCTGACGTCATCCTACATAGAGGGTTTCTTGGATTTTGAACTCATTCCTGAGCAACCGACCATCACTCCCAAGGAGAACAGTCCTCCCTGGCATCCCACCCCAGAGGAACCCAGAGACCCATATGATCCAAAACTCATGCTTTAAATGCAGAGGATCATTGACGAATTTAACAGGCGTCAGAGACAGAGGCATCGTTCCTCTACACCAATTGAAAGATCTCCTCAAAGGCAGTTTTCACCGCCCCATAACTCTCCAAGAAGCTCTCCTAACAGGAGAAGACCTCAAAAGAGAGCACGCTTGCCGGAACATACCCGCAGGTCCAGGAGCAGGACGATCAGTGCGTTGCCTACAAGGGTCTCCCCTTCTAGATCATTGCCGACGCAAAGACCACCCACAAGGGACCCCATGATGGTTCCATCCACTGCATCCGTTTCCGACTGGCAGGAAGATCCTTTCAGGGATTTTTCAGACCCTGATGAAGGGGAGATTCCCCAGGAGCCAGATGCGCAGAGCGAGTGGGACGATAACATTGTAGAAAAGGCTAAGAAGAAGGACTCCCCAGGAGACGCTTCACCACCAGATGACCTAGTGTCTTTTCATACCATAATTGGTAAAGCGGCGGATCTCTTTAATTTACAAGTTGCATCAGAAGAGAAAAAATCGGTGCTCTATGAACATAGAGACAAACGTAGAAGGACAGTCACTACGATCCCTCTTTTATACACTGGAGCAAAAATGTTGGCAACACCATTGTCCACACCGGCCCTCGTCTCAAGACGGGAGAAGAAGTATAAGGCACCGGACACTGCACCATTATGCCTAAGGGGGCATACCAAACCGGATTCCATCATAACGGCCGCAGCCAGGAAAAGGTTGGCTAATCCAACATTGCCTCTTTCAGCTCCACCTGACAAAAAAGGGCGTAAATTGGAAGCCATGGGCTGGAAGGTATCATCGTCGGCCTCTCACCATTAGGGCTGGAAACGCCCTGGCCATGACTGCACGGCTGGACCGTGAGCTGTGGCTCTGTATGTCCAAACTGACCAAGCATTTGCCTACGGATCTGCAAGAAGAGGCCAAAGCAATCATATCAGATGGTGAGGCTACCTCCGAACATATAATGGACATGGCTGTGGAAATAGCAGTGTCGGGTTTCAGACAAATGGCCCATGGTACAGTCTTGAGGAGGCAAGCCTGAATGAAGGCTACGAACTTTAGACCAGAGGTTTAGGCTCAGATATTAGATATGCCCTTTGATGGGCAAGATCTCTTTGGAAAGAAGATTGACGACCATCTGAAGGGTATAAAGGCTAACACTGATACAGCATGAGCCATCCCCTTAAGGACAAAGACAAAGATCGTAGATCCTTTTGATCCTTTCGAGGTGTGTCCTCAAAATACTGTAATGCTCACCTGATTCCCGTAGAGGCGCCGGTCTTGACTGGGCGTATACCGTATCTTCAAAGGTGATGTGTAACACACGGCTGGCTCTTTGGGCTGGACCTCTGTGCACTGTATGTCTGGCTCGAAGGGTAAGATGTCTGCAGATAGAAAATGTGGGATTAATGAACTGGGTTATTGAATGTCTCTCTCTTCTTCCCTTTCTCTTCTCCTGTAGAACCCCAAAGGTTAACGCTCTCACCTTAGGTAAGTGAACGCCGTGCCCTCCATCTGCCTCGAGGCAGGGTGCTGTAACCAGTTTCTTCACTGGATAAGGGGAGCAGGCCTCTTGACTTCAGAGGACTGCTGTCCGTCGTTTACTGCACGAACGGTAAGTTTCGAGTAATTCTAATGTCTTTAAAGTCTTTAGTAATGATGTCTCTTGTTTTGCAGGGTTCCGGCGATGGCGGATGGCGGGCTGAAGTGAGTTGAAGATGTAGCCCGTGTGATGAATAGAAGCACCTGGAAGCACGTAAGTAAGCGCTTGTTGCCTGCTTCACGATGCGCTCTAACTGTCTTTTTATTTTGCAGGTACAAGTTCGGGGCGGCTGCAGGGTGCCGGAATACCCACTGGGTTAGATGTGGAAAGGAGTAATGGCACGTGAGTATTAAAGTTCCCCAATGTCTTTAAACGCACCTTGTTTTGTCTTTCAGATGCGGGATGCAGCGCCGAAGGCCTCCGGAGCGTGCGAAGAGTTGGTAAGCTTTTGTCTTTCAGATGCCGGAATGCAGTGTGAAGACCTCCGGAGCGCACGAAGAGTAGGTAAGCCTTTGTCTTTCAGATGCCGGAATGCAGCGCGAGGCGTTGGTGACAGCCGATGGACCAGGTAAGTGAAGAGCTGTCACTGAAGACCGTAGTGCTAACCTGTTCTTTCTTGTCTTTATAGGTGTTGCTGAAGACTGGATTCAGAATGGTAAGCCTTTTTCCTTAGGCCCAGGATCAGATGCAGAAGACACGATGAGCGTTCTGCTGCTGAGGATGCAGAATAACGCAAAGCAAGATTCATCCATCGGGTGTGGTTTAAATAGCCTCCTGTAGTGCTTAGGTGTCTCCTTCCACAGCCACGCCTAGGTAAGAAAAGAGTTCCTGCTTTCCAGAAGAGTTCCAGTGTTCTGAATCTAGGGAGTGGCTCCTGCCCCACCCAACAGGAAAAGTAGTTCCAAACAGAAGAGGATCAGAGACTCAACTGGCAGGCAAGTAAGCAGCATGGTCTGCTGCAGGTAAGTCCACCCAAGCATTATGAGCCCGGCGCTTCCAGCGCTGGGACTGGGCATATTTATGAGCCTGGTGCCACTGGCGCCAGGACTGGGTCCAAAAGGTCCCAATTGGGACTGGTTGGCACTCGGAACCTGGGTTATGGATCTGCTTCCAAGGGAGTTGGGAAAACCCTGACCTTTTGGAAGCAGAGATCATGACAGTACCCCCCCTCAAGGCCCCTCCCAAACCGGGCTTCTCCGGGGGTTTTGGCTTGTCAGGAAATGTTCGGTGAAATCTTTTGATTAGGCAAGGAGTGTGGACATATTCAGCAGGTTCCCAGGATCTCTCTTGGGGGCCGTAGCCTTTCCAGTCAATTAGGTAGAATAGTTTAGATTTGGAGATCTTGGAGTCCAGAATGCTTTTGACTTCAAACTCGAGTTCTCCATCAACTAGGATAGGTTTTGGAGATTTGGTTAGTCGGGTTTGAGGTTGCACGGGTTTTAATAGAGAGACGTGGAAGACCGGATGTATCTTCATGTGCGGGGGCAAGTCCAACTTGACCGCTACTGGGTTTACTATGGTAGTGATGGAATAGGGACCAAGGTATCTTGGGTTGAATGTGCGTGGCCCTTTTACAGGTAGATATTTGGTGGATAACCAGACTTGATCCCCTACTTGATATTGAGGGGCTTCCTTCCGATGTTGATCTGCTCATTTCTTGTATTGTTCTTTAGCCCTTTGAAGGTGAGAAACAGCTTCCTTAAAGGCTTGGGTGATTGTAGAATGCAGGTAGTCTACTGCTGGTGTTTCAAGATCTTGGAGGGGATCCAACTCCGAGGTTCGAGGGTGACTGCCGTACAAAAGAAAAAACGGGGTTTTCCCAGTTCCCGAATGGACAGAATTATTGTAGGCATATTCGGCTATCCAAAGGATGTCTTTCCAAGTTTTTTCAGTTTGTTGCAGCATGCAGCGTAAATACTGTTCCAGAGTTTGATTGGTCCTCTCGGTTTGTCCGTCGGTCTGAGGGTGGTGACTGGTCGATAGTCTCACATCAATTTGAGCCGACCGACAGCAACTTCGCCAAAAATGAGAAATAAATTGACTACCTCGATCCGAAATTAGAACCGAAGGAAAACCGTGCAGTCGGACGATGTTTTCGAGAAATTCTCGGGCCAGAGTTGCTGCTGTTGGCAAGCCTTTGAGCGGAATGAAATGCGCCATCTTGGAGAATAAGTCCACGATTACTAGAATCGTATTGTATCCGGAGCATGGAGGTAGATCGGTGATGAAGTCCATAGAAAGCGTATGCCAAGGGCGAGGTGGGATGTCAATAGGGCGTAAGAGGCCTGCTGGTCTTTCCTTTTGACTCTTGTTTTGGGCGCATACTCCACAGGACATTATAAAGTCTCTGATATCTTTTTTCCAAGACGGCCACCAGAAGTAGCGCTTGATCTTTTCTGAGGTCTTGGCCATACCGGGATGTCCTTCCATTAAAGAATCGTGATAACAAGGGATTACTTTTTTCTGTAAATCTGTGCTGGGTAGGTATAATCGTTCTTGGAAATACAATAAGTTGTCCTTTACTGCAAAGTCCTTTCCCTGCAGATGCCAATTCTGTATGTCTGCTGGAGTTACAAGTTGCCTGGCTTTATCCTTAACTTCCTCTATGGATTCTGTGGCGATTACACTCAGAATTCTTTGTTCGGGAATGATTGGTACAGGTTTAGGGTTGATCAAGTGTTCTTCCACTCCCATCCGAGAAAGGGCATCAGCTTTACCGTTTTTTGTACCAGGTCGATAGGTAATTATGAAGTCAAACTCGGCAAAGAATAATGCCCAACGGAGTTGTCTAGAGGATTGGGCTTTTGCGGTTTTCAAATATTGCAGGTTTCGGTGATCCGTAATCACAGTAACGGTGTGTCGGGCCCCCAGCAGATAATGCCGCCAAGCCTTAAAGGCAGACTTGATAGCCAGAAGTTCCTTGTCAGTAATCGTGTAATTGATTTCAGGAGGCGAGAATTTGCGGGACCAAAATGCCACGGGATGCAACTGATTGGTTACCGGGTCCTTTTGTGATAGAACTGCCCCCATGGCAAGGCTTGAAGCATCAGTTTCCACGATGTAGGGGAGTTCGGGGCGAGGGTGTTTTAAGATTGGTGCAGAGATAAATTTAGTCTTCAAATCCTGGAAAGCTTGTTCCGCCTCGGTAGACCATTCAAAACGTTTGTTTTTCTTTAACAAGGCAGTGATGGGCTGGACTATTCGAGAGAATTCGGGGATAAACCTGCGGTAAAAGTTAGCGAAGCCTAACATGCTTTGCACACCTTTTACGGAGGATGGTGATGGCCATTTGAGAACTGCATCGACCTTCTTTGAATCCATACGCACTCCGCCAGGTGATAATATGAATCCCAAGAATTCAACTTCAGTCACGTTGAAAACACATTTTTCCAATTTAGCGAAAAGTTTGTGTTGACGCAATCTTTTGAGGACCATTTTCACGTGTTTCCGATGTTCAGATTCCGATGAAGAATAAACGAGGATGTCGTCAATGTAAACAACAACACACACATCTATGAGCTCTCTGAGGACATCGTTCATAAAATATTGAAAGGCGGCCGGGGCATTACAAAGTCCGAAGGGCATGACCTGATATTCAAATAGCCCATACTTGGTGCGGAAGGCCGTCTTCCATTCATCGCCCTCTTTTACTCGTACCAAGTGGTAAGCTCCACTAAGATCCAGCTTTGTATATATGCATGCTTTTCTGACTTGGTCCAGGAGTTCAGGGATCAAAGGTAACAGATATCTATTCTTAACGGTGATCTGGTT
This sequence comes from Ambystoma mexicanum, assembly GCF_040938575.1. NCBI lineage: Eukaryota > Metazoa > Chordata > Amphibia > Caudata > Ambystomatidae > Ambystoma > Ambystoma mexicanum. The sequence continues at coordinate 831,414,669 of NC_090941.1, forward strand.
CAGGGAGCGATAATCTATACAAGTTCTAAGGTCTCCTTCCTTTTTTGGAACGAAGAACAAAGCTGAAGAAGCAGGGGACTTGGAAGGATGAATAAACCCATTTGCCAGGTATTGATCCAGGTATTGTCGAAGGTGAAGGTTCTCAGGCTCGGTGAGGGCATAAATTCTACTACAAGGAGGAGTAGATCCAGGTATCAGGTCGATCTGGCAGTCATAAGACCTATGAGGAGGTAGAGAGTTAGCCTGATCCTTCCGGAAAACATCTTGGTATTCTAGGTATTCGGGAGGTAACTGGGGAGTCTCTGAAGAAATTGCTGCCAGTGCAACACCAGGTGGAGGGTGACAAGTAGAGACACATTCTGGAAACTGGACCGTTCTTGCTCGCCAATCGATCAGAGGATTGTGTTTCTCTAACCAAGGTATTACTAGAATAATCTGAAACTGAGGGGCCTTGATCACATCGAACACGATCTTCTCATGGTGTCCATCTTGACTTACTAGCGTCACTTCTTGAGTGGTATGCGTTACTGGCCCGGAGGCTATCTCCGTACCATCCACCGTAGTAATGACGTCCTTTACAGCCTTGGGACAAAGAGTTAGATTCATCCTCAAAACCATTTCATGATCCACATAATTGCCGATGGCACCGCTGTCGACGTAAGCTTCAAATGCATGTAATCGATCCGGATTATCAGGGCTAATGAGGACCATAGGTATCACGAAATGCGAGGTCACGGAACTGGTTTTCACGCTCGGCAAGAGGACCTCTATTCTTGTCGGGCGAGGTCGTTTCCCTGCTCAGAGTTTGTAACTTTGGTAACTGCAGCTCCTACTGCCTTCTTGGCAGGTTTCACCGGACAGTCTCGAAGAAAGTGCCCTGAGTTTCCGCAATAGAGGCATAATTGCAACTGTTTTCTCCTTTCCCGCTCCTTTTGTGTTAGAGGACCTTTCAGACCCCCTTTTTGCATGGGTTCCCCGGAGTCTACTCCTTTGGAAGGAGTTGGCGGTTTGGAAAATACTCGAGCATCAAACTTAGAACGATCGGCCTTCCTGTTCTGCAGTCTGTGATCTATTTGAACGACTAAGTCTATATAGTCCGAACAATCTTGTGGGGGATTCACTACTTGGGCTAACACATCTTTGAGCTCTCCGCGTAGACCTCTATAAAACAGCGTAATCCTTTTGTCCTCAGGCCAGTGAGTTTCCACTATCAGTCTGTTGAAAGACGCAATATAAGCCAAAAGGTCTTGATTACCTTGTCGCAACGAAAGAAGCTCATTGTCCAAGGCCTGCCCCTGTGAATGTCTTGCGAACAGTTTTTCCATACTGAGCTGAAAAGCTTGAAAATCATGGAGGACCGGATCATCTTGATTTACTAGAGGGATCGACCAGTCTGCCGCATTGCCACTAAGGTACGAAAGCACGAAAGCTACTTTAGCTTGATCAGTTGGAAAGGCTGCTGGCCGGCATAAGAAATGCAACCGGCACTGATTGATAAATACTGCAAACCTCTTTGGGTCACCAGAAAATCGTTCGGGCGGAGCCATAGGTACATTCCCAGGTAGGTTGATCTGCACTGGATTCATAGAGGATGTAGAAGGAAGATTTCCCCCAGATGCGGGTAACGGGGTCTGTCCGGCTTGTGACTGTAGCAATTGTCTAGCGAGATCATCTGTTCGCTCCTTGGAAATAATCAGTTCCCTTCTTAGAGCGTTCGTTTCCTGACGGGCTGCATGCACTTCTGCCCTTAGTTCCCCAAGTAACTGGGCTAGCTGGTCGGTATCCGAGGTTTCCATAGCGCCTGGACGGGAGTTTTGTGGTAGGCTTTGCGTTCTGTAACGCTCACCTGATTCCCGTAGAGGCGCCGGTCTTGACTGGGCGTATACCGTATCTTCAAAGGTGATGTGTAACACACGGCTGGCTCTTTGGGCTGGACCTCTGTGCACTGTATGTCTGGCTTGAAGGGTAAGATGTCTGCAGATAGAAAATGTGGGATTAATGAACTGGGTTATTGAATGTCTCTCTCTTCTTCCCTTTCTCTTCTCCTGTAGAACCCCAAAGGTTAACGCTCTCACCTTAGGTAAGTGAACGCCGTGCCCTCCATCTGCCTCGAGGCAGGGTGCTGTAACCAGTTTCTTCACTGGATAAGGGGAGCAGGCCTCTTGACTTCAGAGGACTGCTGTCCGTCGTTTACTGCACGAACGGTAAGTTTCGAGTAATTCTAATGTCTTTAAAGTCTTTAGTAATGATGTCTCTTGTTTTGCAGGGTTCCGGCGATGGCGGATGGCGGGCTGAAGTGAGTTGAAGATGTAGCCCGTGTGATGAATAGAAGCACCTGGAAGCACGTAAGTAAGCGCTTGTTGCCTGCTTCACGATGCGCTCTAACTGTCTTTTTATTTTGCAGGTACAAGTTCGGGGCAGCTGCAGGGTGCCGGAATACCCACTGGGTTAGATGTGGAAAGGAGTAATGGCACGTGAGTATTAAAGTTCCCCAATGTCTTTAAACGCACCTTGTTTTGTCTTTCAGATGCGGGATGCAGCGCCGAAGGCCTCCGGAGCGTGCGAAGAGTTGGTAAGCTTTTGTCTTTCAGATGCCGGAATGCAGTGTGAAGACCTCCGGAGCGCACGAAGAGTAGGTAAGCCTTTGTCTTTTAGATGCCGGAATGCAGCGCGAGGCGTTGGTGACAGCCGATGGACCAGGTAAGTGAAGAGCTGTCACTGAAGACCGTAGTGCTAACCTGTTCTTTCTTGTCTTTATAGGTGTTGCTGAAGACTGGATTCAGAATGGTAAGCCTTTTTCCTTAGGCCCAGGATCAGATGCAGAAGACACGATGAGCGTTCTGCTGCTGAGGATGCAGAATAACGCAAAGCAAGATTCATCCATCGGGTGTGGTTTAAATAGCCTCCTGTAGTGCTTAGGTGTCTCCTTCCACAGCCACGCCTAGGTAAGAAAAGAGTTCCTGCTTTCCAGAAGAGTTCCAGTGTTCTGAATCTAGGGAGTGGCTCCTGCCCCACCCAACAGGAAAAGTAGTTCCAAACAGAAGAGGATCAGAGACTCAACTGGCAGGCAAGTAAGCAGCATGGTCTGCTGCAGGTAAGTCCACCCAAGCATTATGAGCCCGGCGCTTCCAGCGCTGGGACTGGGCATATTTATGAGCCTGGTGCCACTGGCGCCAGGACTGGGTCCAAAAGGTCCCAATTGGGACTGGTTGGCACTCGGAACCTGGGTTATGGATCTGCTTCCAAGGGAGTTGGGAAAACCCTGACCTTTTGGAAGCAGAGATCATGACAGTACCCCCCCTCAAGGCCCCTCCCAAACCGGGCTTCTCCGGGGGTTTTGGCTTGTCAGGAAATGTTCGGTGAAATCTTTTGATTAGGCGAGGAGTGTGGACATATTCAGCAGGTTCCCAGGATCTCTCTTGGGGGCCGTAGCCTTTCCAGTCAATTAGGTAGAATAGTTTAGATTTGGAGATCTTGGAGTCCAGAATGCTTTTGACTTCAAACTCGAGTTCTCCATCAACTAGGATAGGTTTTGGAGATTTGGTTAGTCGGGTTTGAGGTTGCACGGGTTTTAATAGAGAGACGTGGAAGACCGGATGTATCTTCATGTGCGGGGGCAAGTCCAACTTGACCGCTACTGGGTTTACTATGGTAGTGATGGAATAGGGACCAAGGTATCTTGGGTTGAATGTGCGTGGCCCTTTTACAGGTAGATATTTGGTGGATAACCAGACTTGATCCCCTACTTGATATTGAGGGGCTTCCTTCCGATGTTGATCTGCTCATTTCTTGTATTGTTCTTTAGCCCTTTGAAGGTGAGAAACAGCTTCCTTAAAGGCTTGGGTGATTGTAGAATGCAGGTAGTCTACTGCTGGTGTTTCAAGATCTTGGAGGGGATCCAACTCCGAGGTTCGAGGGTGACTGCCGTACAAAAGAAAAAACGGGGTTTTCCCAGTTCCCGAATGGACAGAATTATTGTAGGCATATTCGGCTATCCAAAGGATGTCTTTCCAAGTTTTTTCAGTTTGTTGCAGCATGCAGCGTAAATACTGTTCCAGAGTTTGATTGGTCCTCTCGGTTTGTCCGTCGGTCTGAGGGTGGTGACTGGTCGATAGTCTCACATCAATTTGAGCCGACCGACAGCAACTTCGCCAAAAATGAGAAATAAATTGACTACCTCGATCCGAAATTAGAACCGAAGGAAAACCGTGCAGTCGGACGATGTTTTCGAGAAATTCTCGGGCCAGAGTTGCTGCTGTTGGCAAGCCTTTGAGCGGAATGAAATGCGCCATCTTGGAGAATAAGTCCACGATTACTAGAATCGTATTGTATCCGGAGCATGGAGGTAGATCGGTGATGAAGTCCATAGAAAGCGTATGCCAAGGGCGAGGTGGGATGTCAATAGGGCGTAAGAGGCCTGCTGGTCTTTCCTTTTGACTCTTGTTTTGGGCGCATACTCCACAGGACATTATAAAGTCTCTGATATCTTTTTTCCAAGACGGCCACCAGAAGTAGCGCTTGATCTTTTCTGAGGTCTTGGCCATACCGGGATGTCCTTCCATTAAAGAATCGTGATAACAAGGGATTACTTTTTTCTGTAAATCTGTGCTGGGTAGGTATAATCGTTCTTGGAAATACAATAAGTTGTCCTTTACTGCAAAGTCCTTTCCCTGCAGATGCCAATTCTGTATGTCTGCTGGAGTTACAAGTTGCCTGGCTTTATCCTTAACTTCCTCTATGGATTCTGTGGCGATTACACTCAGAATTCTTTGTTCGGGAATGATTGGTACAGGTTTAGGGTTGATCAAGTGTTCTTCCACTCCCATCCGAGAAAGGGCATCAGCTTTACCGTTTTTTGTACCAGGTCGATAGGTAATTATGAAGTCAAACTCGGCAAAGAATAATGCCCAACGGAGTTGTCTAGAGGATTGGGCTTTTGCGGTTTTCAAATATTGCAGGTTTCGGTGATCCGTAATCACAGTAACGGTGTGTCGGGCCCCCAGCAGATAATGCCGCCAAGCCTTAAAGGCAGACTTGATAGCCAGAAGTTCCTTGTCAGTAATCGTGTAATTGATTTCAGGAGGCGAGAATTTGCGGGACCAAAATGCCACGGGATGCAACTGATTGGTTACCGGGTCCTTTTGTGATAGAACTGCCCCCATGGCAAGGCTTGAAGCATCAGTTTCCACGATGTAGGGGAGTTCGGGGCGAGGGTGTTTTAAGATTGGTGCAGAGATAAATTTAGTCTTCAAATCCTGGAAAGCTTGTTCCGCCTCGGTAGACCATTCAAAACGTTTGTTTTTCTTTAACAAGGCAGTGATGGGCTGGACTATTCGAGAGAATTCGGGGATAAACCTGCGGTAAAAGTTAGCGAAGCCTAACATGCTTTGCACACCTTTTACGGAGGATGGTGATGGCCATTTGAGAACTGCATCGACCTTCTTTGAATCCATACGCACTCCGCCAGGTGATAATATGAATCCCAAGAATTCAACTTCAGTCACGTTGAAAACACATTTTTCCAATTTAGCGAAAAGTTTGTGTTGACGCAATCTTTTGAGGACCATTTTCACGTGTTTCCCATGTTCAGATTCCGATGAAGAATAAACGAGGATGTCGTCAATGTAAACAACAACACACACATCTATGAGCTCTCTGAGGACATCGTTCATAAAATATTGAAAGGCGGCCGGGGCATTACAAAGTCCGAAGGGCATGACCTGATATTCAAATAGCCCATACTTGGTGCGGAAGGCCGTCTTCCATTCATCGCCCTCTTTTACTCGTACCAAGTGGTAAGCTCCACTAAGATCCAGCTTTGTATATATGCATGCTTTTCTGACTTGATCCAGGAGTTCAGGGATCAAAGGTAACAGATATCTATTCTTAACGGTGATCTGGTTCAGGGAGCGATAATCTATACAAGTTCTAAGGTCTCCTTCCTTTTTTGGAACGAAGAACAAAGCTGAAGAAGCAGGGGACTTGGAAGGATGAATAAACCCATTTGCCAGGTATTGATCCAGGTATTGTCGAAGGTGAAGGTTCTCAGGCTCGGTGAGGGCATAAATTCTACTACAAGGAGGAGTAGATCCAGGTATCAGGTCGATCTGGCAGTCATAAGACCTATGAGGAGGTAGAGAGTTAGCCTGATCCTTCCGGAAAACATCTTGGTATTCTAGGTATTCGGGAGGTAACTGGGGAGTCTCTGAAGAAATTGCTGCCAGTGCAACACCAGGTGGAGGGTGACAAGTAGAGACACATTCTGGAAACTGGACCGTTCTTGCTCGCCAATCGATCAGAGGATTGTGTTTCTCTAACCAAGGTATTACTAGAATAATCTGAAACTGAGGGGCCTTGATCACATCGAACACGATCTTCTCATGGTGTCCATCTTGACTTACTAGCGTCACTTCTTGAGTGGTATGCGTTACTGGCCCGGAGGCTATCTCCGTACCATCCACCGTAGTAATGACGTCCTTTACAGCCTTGGGACAAAGAGTTAGATTCATCCTCAAAACCATTTCATGATCCACATAATTGCCGATGGCACCGCTGTCGACGTAAGCTTCAATTGCATGTAATCGATCCGGATTATCAGGGCTAATGAGGACCATAGGTATCACGAAATGCGAGGTCACGGAACTGGTTTTCACGCTCGGCAAGAGGACCTCTATTCTTGTCGGGCGAGGTCGTTTCCCTGCTCAGAGTTTGTAACTTTGGTAACTGCAGCTCCTACTGCCTTCTTGGCAGGTTTCACCGGACAGTCTCGAAGAAAGTGCCCTGAGTTTCCGCAATAGAGGCATAATTGCAACTGTTTTCTCCTTTCCCGCTCCTTTTGTGTTAGAGGACCTTTCAGACCCCCTTTTTGCATGGGTTCCCCGGAGTCTACTCCTTTGGAAGGAGTTGGCGGTTTGGAAAATACTCGAGCATCAAACTTGGAACGATCGGCCTTCCTGTTCTGCAGTCTGTGATCTATTTGAACGACTAAGTCTATATAGTCCGAACAATCTTGTGGGGGATTCACTACTTGGGCTAACACATCTTTGAGCTCTCCGCGTAGACCTCTATAAAACAGCGTAATCCTTTTGTCCTCAGGCCAGTGAGTTTCCACTATCAGTCTGTTGAAAGACGCAATATAAGCCAAAAGGTCTTGATTACCTTGTCGCAACGAAAGAAGCTCATTGTCCAAGGCCTGCCCCTGTGAATGTCTTGCGAACAGTTTTTCCATACTGAGCTGAAAAGCTTGAAAATCATGGAGGACCGGATCATCTTGATTTACTAGAGGGATCGACCAGTCTGCCGCATTTCCACTAAGGTACGAAAGCACGAAAGCTACTTTAGCTTGATCAGTTGGAAAGGCTGCTGGCCGGCATAAGAAATGCAACCGGCACTGATTGATAAATACTGCAAACCTCTTTGGGTCACCAGAAAATCGTTCGAGCGGAGCCATAGGTACATTCCCAGGTAGGTTGATCTGCACTGGATTCATAGAGGATGTAGAAGGAAGATTTCCCCCAGATGCGGGTAACGGGGTCTGTCCGGCTTGTGACTGTAGCAATTGTCTAGCGAGATCATCTGTTCGCTCCTTGGAAATAATCAGTTCCCTTCTTAGAGCGTTCGTTTCCTGACGGGCTGCATGCACTTCTGCCCTTAGTTCCCCAAGTAACTGGGCTAGCTGGTCGGTATCCGAGGTTTCCATAGCGCCTGGACGGGAGTTTTGTGGTAGGCTTTGCGTTCTGTAACGCTCACCTGATTCCCGTAGAGGCGCCGGTCTTGACTGGGCGTATACCGTATCTTCAAAGGTGATGTGTAACACACGGCTGGCTCTTTGGGCTGGACCTCTGTGCACTGTATGTCTGGCTCGAAGGGTAAGATGTCTGCAGATAGAAAATGTGGGATTAATGAACTGGGTTATTGAATGTCTCTCTCTTCTTCCCTTTCTCTTCTCCTGTAGAACCCCAAAGGTTAACGCTCTCACCTTAGGTAAGTGAACGCCGTGCCCTCCATCTGCCTCGAGGCAGGGTGCTGTAACCAGTTTCTTCACTGGATAAGGGGAGCAGGCCTCTTGACTTCAGAGGACTGCTGTCCGTCGTTTACTGCACGAACGGTAAGTTTCGAGTAATTCTAATGTCTTTAAAGTCTTTAGTAATGATGTCTCTTGTTTTGCAGGGTTCCGGCGATGGCGGATGGCGGGCTGAAGTGAGTTGAAGATGTAGCCCGTGTGATGAATAGAAGCACCTGGAAGCACGTAAGTAAGCGCTTGTTGCCTGCTTCACGATGCGCTCTAACTGTCTTTTTATTTTGCAGGTACAAGTTCGGGGCGGCTGCAGGGTGCCGGAATACCCACTGGGTTAGATGTGGAAAGGAGTAATGGCACGTGAGTATTAAAGTTCCCCAATGTCTTTAAACGCACCTTGTTTTGTCTTTCAGATGCGGGATGCAGCGCCGAAGGCCTCCGGAGCGTGCGAAGAGTTGGTAAGCTTTTGTCTTTCAGATGCCGGAATGCAGTGTGAAGACCTCCGGAGCGCACGAAGAGTAGGTAAGCCTTTGTCTTTTAGATGCCGGAATGCAGCGCGAGGCGTTGGTGACAGCCGATGGACCAGGTAAGTGAAGAGCTGTCACTGAAGACCGTAGTGCTAACCTGTTCTTTCTTGTCTTTATAGGTGTTGCTGAAGACTGGATTCAGAATGGTAAGCCTTTTTCCTTAGGCCCAGGATCAGATGCAGAAGACACGATGAGCGTTCTGCTGCTGAGGATGCAGAATAACGCAAAGCAAGATTCATCCATCGGGTGTGGTTTAAATAGCCTCCTGTAGTGCTTAGGTGTCTCCTTCCACAGCCACGCCTAGGTAAGAAAAGAGTTCCTGCTTTCCAGAAGAGTTCCAGTGTTCTGAATCTAGGGAGTGGCTCCTGCCCCACCCAACAGGAAAAGTAGTTCCAAACAGAAGAGGATCAGAGACTCAACTGGCAGGCAAGTAAGCAGCATGGTCTGCTGCAGGTAAGTCCACCCAAGCATTATGAGCCCGGCGCTTCCAGCGCTGGGACTGGGCATATTTATGAGCCTGGTGCCACTGGCGCCAGGACTGGGTCCAAAAGGTCCCAATTGGGACTGGTTGGCACTCGGAACCTGGGTTATGGATCTGCTTCCAAGGGAGTTGGGAAAACCCTGACCTTTTGGAAGCAGAGATCATGACAGTACCCCCCCTCAAGGCCCCTCCCAAACCGGGCTTCTCCAGGGGTTTTGGCTTGTCAGGAAATGTTCGGTGAAATCTTTTGATTAGGCGAGGAGTGTGGACATATTCAGCAGGTTCCCAGGATCTCTCTTGGGGGCCGTAGCCTTTCCAGTCAATTAGGTAGAATAGTTTAGATTTGAAGATCTTGGAGTCCAGAATGCTTTTGACTTCAAACTCGAGTTCTCCATCAACTAGGATAGGTTTTGGAGATTTGGTTAGTCGGGTTTGAGGTTGCACGGGTTTTAATAGAGAGACGTGGAAGACCGGATGTATCTTCATGTGCGGGGGCAAGTCCAACTTGACCGCTACTGGGTTTACTATGGTAGTGATGGAATAGGGACCAAGGTATCTTGGGTTGAATGTGCGTGGCCCTTTTACAGGTAGATATTTGGTGGATAACCAGACTTGATCCCCTACTTGATATTGAGGGGCTTCCTTCCGATGTTGATCTGCTCATTTCTTGTATTGTTCTTTAGCCCTTTGAAGGTGAGAAACAGCTTCCTTAAAGGCTTGGGTGATTGTAGAATGCAGGTAGTCTACTGCTGGTGTTTCAAGATCTTGGAGGGGATCCAACTCCGAGGTTCGAGGGTGACTGCCGTACAAAAGAAAAAACGGGGTTTTCCCAGTTCCCGAATGGACAGAATTATTGTAGGCATATTCGGCTATCCAAAGGATGTCTTTCCAAGTTTTTTCAGTTTGTTGCAGCATGCAGCGTAAATACTGTTCCAGAGTTTGATTGGTCCTCTCGGTTTGTCCGTCGGTCTGAGGGTGGTGACTGGTCGATAGTCTCACATCAATTTGAGCCGACCGACAGCAACTTCGCCAAAAATGAGAAATAAATTGACTACCTCGATCCGAAATTAGAACCGAAGGAAAACCGTGCAGTCGGACGATGTTTTCGAGAAATTCTCGGGCCAGAGTTGCTGCTGTTGGCAAGCCTTTGAGCAGAATGAAATGCGCCATCTTGGAGAATAAGTCCACGATTACTAGAATCGTATTGTATCCGGAGCATGGAGGTAGATCGGTGATGAAGTCCATAGAAAGCGTATGCCAAGGGGCGAGGTGGGATGTCAATAGGGCGTAAGAGGCCTGCTGGTCTTTCCTTTTGACTCTTGTTTTGGGCGCATACTCCACAGGACATTATAAAGTCTCTGATATCTTTTTTCCAAGACGGCCACCAGAAGTAGCGCTTGATCTTTTCTGAGGTCTTGGCCATACCGGGATGTCCTTCCATTAAAGAATCGTGATAACAAGGGATTACTTTTTTCTGTAAATCTGTGCTGGGTAGGTATAATCGTTCTTGGAAATACAATAAGTTGTCCTTTACTGCAAAGTCCTTTCCCTGCAGATGCCAATTCTGTATGTCTGCTGGAGTTACAAGTTGCCTGGCTTTATCCTTAACTTCCTCTATGGATTCTGTGGCGATTACACTCAGAATTCTTTGTTCGGGAATGATTGGTACAGGTTTAGGGTTGATCAAGTGTTCTTCCACTCCCATCCGAGAAAGGGCATCAGCTTTACCGTTTTTTGTACCAGGTCGATAGGTAATTATGAAGTCAAACTCGGCAAAGAATAATGCCCAACGGAGTTGTCTAGAGGATTGGGCTTTTGCGGTTTTCAAATATTGCAGGTTTCGGTGATCCGTAATCACAGTAACGGTGTGTCGGGCCCCCAGCAGATAATGCCGCCAAGCCTTAAAGGCAGACTTGATAGCCAGAAGTTCCTTGTCAGTAATCGTGTAATTGATTTCAGGAGGCGAGAATTTGCGGGACCAAAATGCCACGGGATGCAACTGATTGGTTACCGGGTCCTTTTGTGATAGAACTGCCCCCATGGCAAGGCTTGAAGCATCAGTTTCCACGATGTAGGGGAGTTCGGGGCGAGGGTGTTTTAAGATTGGTGCAGAGATAAATTTAGTCTTCAAATCCTGGAAAGCTTGTTCCGCCTCGGTAGACCATTCAAAACGTTTGTTTTTCTTTAACAAGGCAGTGATGGGCTGGACTATTCGAGAGAATTCGGGGATAAACCTGCGGTAAAAGTTAGCGAAGCCTAACATGCTTTGCACACCTTTTACGGAGGATGGTGATGGCCATTTGAGAACTGCATCGACCTTCTTTGAATCCATACGCACTCCGCCAGGTGATAATATGAATCCCAAGAATTCAACTTCAGTCACGTTGAAAACACATTTTTCCAATTTAGCGAAAAGTTTGTGTTGACGCAATCTTTTGAGGACCATTTTCACGTGTTTCCGATGTTCAGATTCCGATGAAGAATAAACGAGGATGTCGTCAATGTAAACAACAACACACACATCTATGAGCTCTCTGAGGACATCGTTCATAAAATATTGAAAGGCGGCCGGGGCATTACAAAGTCCGAAGGGCATGACCTGATATTCAAATAGCCCATACTTGGTGCGGAAGGCCGTCTTCCATTCATCGCCCTCTTTTACTCGTACCAAGTGGTAAGCTCCACAAAGATCCAGCTTTGTATATATGCATGCTTTTCTGACTTGGTCCAGGAGTTCAGGGATCAAAGGTAACAGATATCTATTCTTAACGGTGATCTGGTTCAGGGAGCGATAATCTATACAAGTTCTAAGGTCTCCTTCCTTTTTTGGAACGAAGAACAAAGCTGAAGAAGCAGGGGACTTGGAAGGATGAATAAACCCATTTGCCAGGTATTGATCCAGGTATTGTCGAAGGTGAAGGTTCTCAGGCTCGGTGAGGGCATAAATTCTACTACAAGGAGGAGTAGATCCAGGTATCAGGTCGATCTGGCAGTCATAAGACCTATGAGGAGGTAAAGAGTTAGCCTGATCCTTCCGGAAAACATCTTGGTATTCTAGGTATTCGGGAGGTAACTGGGGAGTCTCTGAAGAAATTGCTGCCAGTGCAACACCAGGTGGAGGGTGACAAGTAGAGACACATTCTGGAAACTGGACCGTTCTTGCTCGCCAATCGATCAGAGGATTGTGTTTCTCTAACCAAGGTATTCCTAGAATAATCTGAAACTGAGGGGCCTTGATCACATCGAACACGATCTTCTCATGGTGTCCATCTTGACTTACTAGCGTCACTTCTTGAGTGGTATGCGTTACTGGCCCGGAGGCTATCTCCGTACCATCCACCGTAGTAATGACGTCCTTTACAGCCTTGGGACAAAGAGTTAGATTCATCCTCAAAACCATTTCATGATCCACATAATTGCCGATGGCACCGCTGTCGACGTAAGCTTCAATTGCATGTAATCGATCCGGATTATCAGGGCTAATGAGGACCATAGGTATCACGAAATGCGAGGTCACGGAACTGGTTTTCACGCTCGGCAAGAGGACCTCTATTCTTGTCGGGCGAGGTCGTTTCCCTGCTCAGAGTTTGTAACTTTGGTAACTGCAGCTCCTACTGCCTTCTTGGCAGGTTTCACCGGACAGTCTCGTAGAAAGTGCCCTGAGTTTCCGCAATAGAGGCATAATTGCAACTGTTTTCTCCTTTCCCGCTCCTTTTGTGTTAGAGGACCTTTCAGACCCCCTTTTTGCATGGGTTCCCCGGAGTCTACTCCTTTGGAAGGAGTTGGCGGTTTGGAAAATACTCGAGCATCAAACTTGGAACGATCGGCCTTCCTGTTCTGCAGTCTGTGATCTATTTGAACGACTAAGTCTATATAGTCCGAACAATCTTGTGGGGGATTCACTACTTGGGCTAACACATCTTTGAGCTCTCCGCGTAGACCTCTATAAAACAGCGTAATCCTTTTGTCCTCAGGCCAGTGAGTTTCCACTATCAGTCTGTTGAAAGACGCAATATAAGCCAAAAGGTCTTGATTACCTTGTCGCAACGAAAGAAGCTCATTGTCCAAGGCCTGCCCCTGTGAATGTCTTGCGAACAGTTTTTCCATACTGAGCTGAAAAGCTTGAAAATCATGGAGGACCGGATCATCTTGATTTACTAGAGGGATCGACCAGTCTGCCGCATTGCCACTAAGGTACGAAAGCACGAAAGCTACTTTAGCTTGATCAGTTGGAAAGGCTGCTGGCCGGCATAAGAAATGCAACCGGCACTGATTGATAAATACTGCAAACCTCTTTGGGTCACCAGAAAATCGTTCGGGCGGAGCCATAGGTACATTCCCAGGTAGGTTGATCTGCACTGGATTCATAGAGGATGTAGAAGGAAGATTTCCCCCAGATGCGGGTAACGGGGTCTGTCCGGCTTGTGACTGTAGCAATTGTCTAGCGAGATCATCTGTTCGCTCCTTGGAAATAATCAGTTCCCTTCTTAGAGCGTTCGTTTCCTGACGGGCTGCATGCACTTCTGCCCTTAGTTCCCCAAGTAACTGGGCTAGCTGGTCGGTATCCGAGGTTTCCATAGCGCCTGGACGGGAGTTTTGTGGTAGGCTTTGCGTTCTGTAACGCTCACCTGATTCCCGTAGAGGCGCCGGTCTTGACTGGGCGTATACCGTATCTTCAAAGGTGATGTGTAACACACGGCTGGCTCTTTGGGCTGGACCTCTGTGCACTGTATGTCTGGCTCGAAGGGTAAGATGTCTGCAGATAGAAAATGTGGGATTAATGAACTGGGTTATTGAATGTCTCTCTCTTCTTCCCTTTCTCTTCTCCTGTAGAACCCCAAAGGTTAACGCTCTCACCTTAGGTAAGTGAACGCCGTGCCCTCCATCTGCCTCGAGGCAGGGTGCTGTAACCAGTTTCTTCACTGGATAAGGGGAGCAGGCCTCTTGACTTCAGAGGACTGCTGTCCGTCGTTTACTGCACGAACGGTAAGTTTCGAGTAATTCTAATGTCTTTAAAGTCTTTAGTAATGATGTCTCTTGTTTTGCAGGGTTCCGGCGATGGCGGATGGCGGGCTGAAGTGAGTTGAAGATGTAGCCCGTGTGATGAATAGAAGCACCTGGAAGCACGTAAGTAAGCGCTTGTTGCCTGCTTCACGATGCGCTCTAACTGTCTTTTTATTTTGCAGGTACAAGTTCGGGGCGGCTGCAGGGTGCCGGAATACCCACTGGGTTAGATGTGGAAAGGAGTAATGGCACGTGAGTATTAAAGTTCCCCAATGTCTTTAAACGCACCTTGTTTTGTCTTTCAGATGCGGGATGCAGCGCCGAAGGCCTCCGGAGCGTGCGAAGAGTTGGTAAGCTTTTGTCTTTCAGATGCCGGAATGCAGTGTGAAGACCTCCGGAGCGCACGAAGAGTAGGTAAGCCTTTGTCTTTTAGATGCCGGAATGCAGCGCGAGGCGTTGGTGACAGCCGATGGACCAGGTAAGTGAAGAGCTGTCACTGAAGACCGTAGTGCTAACCTGTTCTTTCTTGTCTTTATAGGTGTTGCTGAAGACTGGATTCAGAATGGTAAGCCTTTTTCCTTAGGCCCAGGATCAGATGCAGAAGACACGATGAGCGTTCTGCTGCTGAGGATGCAGAATAACGCAAAGCAAGATTCATCCATCGGGTGTGGTTTAAATAGCCTCCTGTAGTGCTTAGGTGTCTCCTTCCACAGCCACGCCTAGGTAAGAAAAGAGTTCCTGCTTTCCAGAAGAGTTCCAGTGTTCTGAATCTAGGGAGTGGCTCCTGCCCCACCCAACAGGAAAAGTAGTTCCAAACAGAAGAGGATCAGAGACTCAACTGGCAGGCAAGTAAGCAGCATGGTCTGCTGCAGGTAAGTCCACCCAAGCATTATGAGCCCGGCGCTTCCAGCGCTGGGACTGGGCATATTTATGAGCCTGGTGCCACTGGCGCCAGGACTGGGTCCAAAAGGTCCCAATTGGGACTGGTTGGCACTCGGAACCTGGGTTATGGATCTGCTTCCAAGGGAGTTGGGAAAACCCTGACCTTTTGGAAGCAGAGATCATGACAATACAGGGGTTTCAGCCGCCCCTCCTACAATCAAAAAACATAGAGTAATACCTTTCAAGACGGATACCATCAGTCAACAAACAGGTACACCGATAGAGGCAAGCGTAGCTCCAACCACGCCAAGACCCAGAGCACGCAAAACTGATAATCCTCCTCCTCCCTTCTCACGACGCACTCTGGTGGGAGGGAGAGTAAGCCGTTTTTACCAACGTTGGCTAAAAATAACATCAGACAAGTGGGTGCTACTGGTGGTCCGCGAAGGTCACACCATCAAATTCCTGGATCAACCTCCAATTCTTGCCCCCGTTCCACGCAAGGTGCATCATCTGGAGCAGGTCATGCTGGAGGTTCACAAGCTACTCCTAAAAGCAGCTATAGAGCCGGTACCATACCAACAAATGGGAAGAGGCTTCTACTCCTGTTTTTTTTCTGGTGAAGAAAAACGGTCAGTGGAGACCGATTCTGGATTTGAGAGCTCTCAACAAGTGTATCAAGCGCATCAGATTCAAGATGACGTCTCTTCAGAATGTTCTCCCGTGGCTCAATCAACACGACTTCCTGGCCACCCTCGACTTGGAGGACACGTATTTCCACATTCCCATTCATCCTGCCCACAGGCAATTCCTCAGGTTCGCCATAGGGGAGTCACATTTTTTGTTTCGTGTTCTCCGATTCGGCCTAAAATCAGCACCAAGGGTGTTTACCAAGTGCCTGGCACCGGTGGCAGCATACCTCAGAAGGTCAGAAACGGAAGTCTTCCCGTATTTAGACGATTGGCTCATAAGGGCGAGCTCATTCAAACTGGCGAGTGTCGCAGTGGAGAGAACAATAAAACTCTTGAAAGAGTTAGGTTTCTCGATAAACAAGGAGAAATCCTGCCCTGTTCCCAGCAAGACAGTGCTGTTTCTGGAAGCAGAACTCAACACCAGTGTGCCCAGAGTAAGACCATCAGCGGACAGAATATCTTCACTAACTCATCTGTCTTCATTGATTCAACGCAACGGGACGACCGCGGTCCGCTCCCTCAAATCTCTTCGGGGCATGATGTCTCATGCATATTCCTCCTTCCAAATTTCAGACTGCGCATGAGGCCATTCCAAGAGACGCTGGACCACCAATGGAAGCAGGCAATCGGGTCACGGGAGGATACCATACAACTACCAGCAACCTTTCACAAAGCCCTCTGTTGGTGGAGCACACCTCAAAACCTGCTACAGGGAATGCCTTTCCAAGCTCCAACTTCAACCCTTCTCCTCAGGATGGATGCCTCGCTATCGGGCTGGGGAGCGCATTTAGCAGATCTACAAACCAAAAGCACTCAACTGCACATCAATGTGTTAGAGCTCAGGGCAATTCGATGGGCGCTGAAAGCATTCCTGTCGGCTTTGGCAGGACAGGCAGTGACCGTTCAAACAGACAACACAACCTTGATGCACTACATGAACAAACAAGGGAGAACAATTTTGGAATTGTTATCGCAAGAAGCTCAAAAGCTATGGACCTGGGCTTCGCATTACAAGGTCCACATCAAGGCAGAACACCTACCGGGAGTGGACAATGTCCTGGCAGACAAGTTAAGCAGAGAATATTCAGCATCCCACGAATGGGTGCTGGACAAAGCAGAAACCTGGCAGATTCTCCACATGTTGGGACGTCCACAGATCGACCTTTTTGCCACCCAGACCAACAAAAAATGCCACAGGTTTGCCTCCAGGTATCCGGAACACCTCTCGATGGGGGGTCCCTTCTCAGTGGACTGGGCGAGCAAGTTCCGTTATGTCTTCCCTCCGATCCCACTCATAGCAAAAGTGCTACGCAGACTCAAAGAACAGGCCTGCTCGATGAACCTGATAGCGCCAGATTGGGCATGCCAGGTTTGGTATCCAACCCTGCATCACCTGTCTCTATGCCCCCCGATTTGCCTCAAAGCTCATCAGAGCCTCTTAAAGCAAAAAGGTCAGAAGGTGCTCCACCACGACCCAGCGAGCCTGTCACTGCATGCATGGTTCCTGAGCAGCGAAAATTAATTGATCTAAATCTTCCTGCAGAATGCTGGGACGTAATCAAGGCCTATAGGGTCCATTCTATACGAACAACCTACATTCGGAAATGAACTAGTTTTTCCAAATAGTGCGAAACATCTTCAGTGAACCTGCTATCTGCTTCCATTGAACAAATACTACCGTACCTGTTGCACCAAGCGAAGGCAGGGCTCTCCCTTTCATCCATCAAGGTGCATTTGTCCGCCATATCGGCATACACGACTAACCCAGGTCAATAATCTTTGCTCACCAAACCAGCTATCAAAATATTCTTAAAAGGAATGATGCATACTTTTCCGCCAACTCCTACACCAGTTTCTGCATGGAGCCTGAACCGGTCCTAGCAGCACTCATGGAGCCACCGTGTGAACCAATTCACAGGTCTGACTTAACATTTTTATCCTGGAAAGCAGACTTCTTAGTAGCGATCATGTCAGCCAGGAGGATTAGCGAGCTGCAAGCCATGTCTTCAGAGCCTCCTTTCACCTTGTTTCTTAGAGACCACGTCGTACTAAGGACGCATCCAAAATTTTTACCCAGGGTGCTGTCAGAAATGATGGTCACCGAGCGCATTGTACTTCTTACGTTCTTCATTAATCACTCATCCGATGCGGAGAGATCCTTGCACTCACTCGACGTGGCAAGGGTCCTAAAGTGCTATATTCAGAGAACTAAAGAATTCCGCTCCTCGACTAGACTCTTCATCGCATTTGCTGGCAAGCCTAAAGGACAACATATTTCAAAGCAGAGTTTGGTGCGTTGGGTTTCCCAATGCATCAGTCACTGCCATCAGTCTAAAGACGATCCACTTGCTAGACCTCCTTCAGCTCACTCCACCAGAGTGAGGGCAGCTTTGGTTGCATTTCACGCTGGAGTACCATTGAAAGACATCTGCAGAGCTGCAACCTGGAGCACTCTGCATACGTTCGCCAAACATTACTGCCTGGCAGAAGATACCAGCAAAGAGTCCGCAGTGGGACAAGCGGTTCTCCACCATCTCTTTGCGTGAGGTAGGAGCAGCCTTCTCTTCCCGCCTTCCCTAGTAATATAACCTGTTACTTGTTGTATAGTAAGGCGAGTAGAAGGATCTGCAGAATGCACATAAGATATGGGCATGGCCTAACTGCTTGGTATTCTATTCAAGCATCTGAATCTATGATTCCTTTTGATTCCAGCTTGGCCGAGCGGGTGACTGCAGGCCAGCATACAGTGCCGGTAAGAACCTCCTGGGGCCTTTGATTATTTTTCACTGCTTCCTTTGTGTCTTTGCCACGTTGCCCCCTTCTCCCTTCCGTGATAGTTTGTCCTGTTTCCCCTCCCTCCGTCCCTCCCGCCTTCTAGCCCGCCCTCCACCCTGATTGGCCGCCCCTTCCTCCTTACTGACATTCCCAGGGCAGCCCTGACAGCTAAGGGCCTCTAGGCAAAGGGTGGCTCCCATAGAGTGGGCTCCTGGTTGTCCACAGGGGAAGCCAGCCAGCTACCAGGCTGTGACCCTCTCTTTACACTGTCCACCCTCTGACCACCATTCTGAACCTCCAACGTAGCTGTGTTGTCCCTCCTTTTTCTAAAATTTTAAATTTGAACTGTAAATCTATAAAATTGCATTGAGAAAGTATTTAATAATTGCATTATGAAACCTAGGCCCTTTTCCCCTCATTCAGGATTCTCAGACTTAGGTGTGTTCTCTAGGGCTGTTCGAAATTGCATTGGAAAGTATTTAATAATTGCATTGTGAAACCTAGGCCTTTTTCCCCTCATTCAGGAATCTCAGACTTAGGTGTGTTCTCTAGGGCTGTTCGAAATTGCATTGGGAAAGTATTTAAAATTTAATTGAGAAAGTATTTAAAATTTAATTGGGAAAGTATTTAATAATTGCATTGTGAAACCTTGGCCTTTTTCCCCTTATTCAGGACTCCCAGACTTGGTCTGTTCTCCCCAGTATCTAAACGACACTGTGAAAGTAGTACCATTCTGTGGTTGCTTCTTAGCAAAGCATTCATCTAGCTTACTTTCTACCAGCATCTGTGCACTTGTTGTATTGTCCTCTTGTCCCGGTTCCCCCTGTCTCGTCTTCTCGCGCCTCTCCCTGCTTCCTTCCCTAGTGTTCCCCCTGCTCCAATTCCCTCCTTCCTCTTGTCTCCTATCCCCACCTACTCTATGGTGCTCTCTGTCTCTCCTATCTTTTCTAACTGCTTCACTATCGACTATCCTGCTCTCCTCACTAAATCTGGTAGGAAGAAGTTTAAAAAGGATATCCTGGTCTCCAACCCAGGCCTCCCTATCGCTGACACCTATACCAGTCTCTCCTCTAGGCAAACCCTCACCGACATCCTCTTTGTCGTTCCCTCGCCAGACCTATGGACTCTTCATATGTTCTCTGTGCTTTCTCCTCTCTCTTCTTCTCCCATTAACAGTGGCACCTGGTGGGATGGCCTCCTGGCCTCCTTCCACTCCTCCAAGGTCATCATTAATGTTTACTTGAACGGTACCATCCTGGTCCAAGGCCCTCAGGCCACTCTTCTCCTGTTTGATAGATGCTTCCCGCGCCTCATCAATTTCCTTCCTTCTCCGACTGTCCCCTCTCTTCCAGCCACAGCTTCCTTGCCTCCCCCTGCTGTGTCCTCTTTGGCTACTTTTCTCCTTCCTCCTCTGCCCCCCCTCGGGCCACTTCTACACCTCGGCAGCGCGTACCTCTGATTCGTACCCCTCCCCAGAAGTCTTTCAAGGGTGGCAACCTTCTCCATATTGCCACTCTTAACTCTCGCTCTGCTGTCAAAAACTCCTCTGACATCTGCCGCCTCCTGGAGGAACTTGACATCGATGTCCTCGGTCTCACCGAGACATGGTTCACGGCCAACTCCGTCACAAGCTTTGACACTCTGATCTCGGACAGCTACAAGATCCTCTCCGCGCCCAAGTCCAACTGTTCCGGAGGGGGTGTAGCCCTGATCCTCCCAGAGTGGATTTCTGCCTCTGTCATCCCCAAGCAGGCCTACTCCTCTTTTGAATGCCTTGTCTGCAGGCTCTCTCTCTCTCTCTCTCTCCTAGCCCGTCACTTATTGTGGCTACCATCTATCGGCCACCTGGTCAGATCTCCTCCTTCCTCTCTTAATGGGCGGACCCCTCCCCTTCCCTCCTGGTCTCGACCCCTCAACTACTCCTCCTTGGAGACTTTAACATCCACCTGGATACTTCTCGTCCTTCCTCTGGACTCTTTTGCAACCTCTGCGACTCTCTCTCATTCTCTATTTTCCCCTCCGGCCCGACTCACTCTGCAGGGCACACTCTGGATGTTCTGATCTCTTCAGACCTTCCCCTTTCTATCCCTATCACCACTCCTCTCCCTGGAGGGATCACTTTCTCCTCTCCTCCCAGCTCACCCTCTCTACCCTCAGGCCAAGCCAACTCAAGCACTGCCACCCACCTTCTCGGTCATCCGACCCATGAAGCACGTGTCAGTTGTCACCGCCACTTTCTCACCCCCCCCTCTCCCCTTGGGCTGACTCACACCCTGACACAGCCCTTTCCATGCTCCACTCTGCTATATCTGATACTCTCGATGTTCTTGCCCCTGTCATGATGATCCGCTTGAAGTTCAAAGCCAAGTGCAAATCCTGGTATGACTCAGACCTCGTCACCCTCAAACACAATTGCAGGGTGGCTGAGAGGAAATGGCGTGCTTCTGGTTCATCCTCTGACAAACTTGCCTGCCGCCTGCTTCAAAGGCAATACTGACTCTCTGTCCGCACCAAGAAGAGAGCTCACATCCAAGCCCGCATCTCTCCGGCATCCAACAACTCAGACAAACTCTTTCAAATCTGCAAGGAACTGGCCAATTCTGCTGCAGTCTCTACCTCTCCTGTCCCTTCCCAGGCCCTCTGCGCGGCTCTGTCATCTCATTTCATCTCTTAAACTCAGGAAATCCTGCCCTCTCTCTCTTCCTCTCCCCCTCCTCCCTCGACTCCCTGCTCTTCCTCTGGCCCTTTGTCGGCCACCTCCTCTCCCTCCTTCTCTGCCTTTCCCCTGTTCTCCCCAGATGAGGTTTCTAGACAAGTCTGATCTATGAAAGTCTTGTCAAACAGGTTCATCCCTGTTCCTCCAAAGCTATCAAGGACCACATTGGCTCCCTGGCTCCTGCTCTGGCCGACTTCTGCAACCACTCCTTCGCCACTGGAATCTTCCCATCCCCCCTGAAGCACTCCCTTGTGCACCCTCTTCTTAAGAAACCCTCTGCCGACCCGTCCTGCCCGGCTAACTATCGTCCAATCTCCATCACTCCTTTCCTGTGAAAACTCCTGGAAAAGCTAGCCATCTCCCAGCTCAATCTCCACACTGAATCCGTTAGTTGTCTTCATGATCACCAGTCTGGCTTCAGAGCTGCCAGAAGCACGGAAAATGCTCTCCTGAACATCCATGAAAACCTGCTCTCCAACCTTGATTCCAACACCCCCTGTGTCCTCATCTTGCTTGATCTCTCCTCTGCCTTTGACACAGTCAACCATGCCATCCTGCTCAACCATCTCCGTGATAACCTGGGTATCACCGGTCAGGCCCTGGCGTGGCTGTCTTCTTTCCTCTCTGATCGACCCTCTCAGGCCCAACTTGGGTCCTTCCTCTCCACTATCTCCATTTGTCATGTTCCCCAGGGGTCTAACCTCTCTCTCTGGCTGTTCAACCAATACCTGGCACTTCTTGCCCACCGCATTGCCGCTTTCTGCCCCAACTTTCAGTGCTATGCGGATGACACTCAGCTCATTTTCAGGCTCCCTTCAGCCACCTCTTCTCCTTCACCCATCTCTGACTGTCTGTCTGCTATCTAGGAGTGGTATGCCGCCAATGATCTCTGCCTTAATGCCAGTAAGACTGAGATTCTCCTCATTGGCACACCCACTTCCTCCTTTCCTGCCACTCTCTGGCAGGCCTCTCTTGGCCCTCTTCCTGTCCCCACCTGCAAGGCTAAAAACCTTGGGGTCATCTTCAACTCCACACTCTCCTTCTCTCCTTACATCTCTGACGTCTCTAAGAAGTCACACTACCAGCTGCACCTCCTCAGAGGTATTCTTGCTTTCCTCTCCTTCCCCCAGAAGCTCACTGTCTCCAGAGCTCTGATTCTCTCTAGGCTGGACTCTTGCAACAGCCTCTTTCTAAAGTTGCCTGCTTCTACTCTCCGCCCTCTGCAACTCATCCAGAACAGGATTGCGAGACTTGTCCTTGGCCTCAAGCCCAGGGATCGTATCTCTCCAGGACTGAAATCTCTGCACTGGCTCCCAGTGGCTGTGAGGATAAAGATCAAAACCCTCTGCATCGTCCACAAGGCCTTCTGGGGGGCCTCAATACCTTCAACTCTCTCTTCCTAAATATCTTGCTTCTCGAGCTCTTCGCTCATCTGCCTCCAACTCCCTCAGGCTCAGTCGCTTTTCCAAGCAACGAGTTGGTGGTAGATCTCTCTCTTCGGCTGGGGCCTCCCTCTGGAACAGCCTCCCTGCCTCCCTGAAACTTGAGGAGAACCATCTCTGGTTCCGAAAGCACCTTAAAACCTTCCTCTTTGCTTCTGCTTTCTCTCCCCTTCTCCCCTGCTGATTTCCTGGCTGAAACTGCACTGGTTATCTGGCCACCCTTCGGCCTCGGGCTCCGACCCCTCTAGTTACCCAACTGGACTGCCTCCCAGGCAACCCCCGCACCTGGGGACTGTTTTTCTGTATCCCTATAGTCCCCCTACCAGCACTTATGTCTGCACTTACCTTGCACTTGCCACCAGCTGGCCGGTTTCTTTTATTTATCTTATTTATTCTAGTATCCCATGTACTGCACTTTCCCCTCCCCCTTCCCCCATGCACCTTTCCCCTTCCCATGCACTTGCGCGATCTGTCTGACACCTGGCCTAGTGAAATAGTTTCTGTCTCCCCTCTGTTCCCCCTCCCCTGTCTCCTCACGCCTTGAAACGCTTGTGTATAGGTGCGTTATAAATGCCATATCATATCATATGAAAGATCCAATGCTGGAGAAGTTTGTTATTTACCTGTAACTGTATTTCTCCAGCATTGGTTTCTTTCATAGATTCACCTGCATATGCCCTTCTCCCCTGAGAGGCTGCTCCCTCTTCCCGCAGCCATCGATTCCTGTAGTCTTCTACAGCTCAAAATCTGAAGATGGCTGCCTGGGGCGGAGTTTAAACCATGCCACCTCATTGGTTAGGGCCATAAAGGACCAAAGTGAGGTGGAGGGACTACACAAGTGAATGGCTCATAGGCCATAAGGGGCAATCTACATTGTATTTGTATGGAAATAATGTACTTATATTTAATTTTTTAATAATTATTTAAATCACTGAGGGTTCCCATTCTGACGACGGGGAATATTCAAGCATCTGAATCTATGAAAGATACCAATGCTGGAGAAATACAGTTACAGGTAAGTAACTAAAACGTTTTCTTGAACACGTCAGTTGACTCAATAGTTATGAAATCTGGGGGCAAGGCATTCCAGACGAGTGGAGCTGCTATATTAAAGGCTCCATTCCGCACTCTGTTAGTTTTGCAACAAGTGGTTTTAAGGAGATTTGAGTTGTCAGATCTTTTAGATCTAAGAGTGGGATTTTATTCTGCAGCTTCCATTAGATATATTGGCATATGCCCTACAATGCATTTTTGGGTGATTAGTAGCAGCCTAAAGCCTACTCTGGCTTGTACAGGGAACCAGTGCAGGCTTGGTCTTGCATCAGAGATGTGATTTCTGTGATTCAGTCTTTTCACAATTCTTATGGCCCCATTCTGTATTATCTGAAGGCGATGAAGATCAGTTTGAGAAATTCCAGCTAAGAGACTACAACAGTAGTCTAACTTAGACCCTATGATGGTTCTTGCTAAAGTTTTAGAGTTTTTTTCAGAGATTAATGGGCAGAGATGGCGCAAAGGTTTGATATAATAGGAAGAAGTAGAAACAAGCCTGCTAATGTGGGCATTCATATTCAAGTTTTTATCCAGTATGACACTCAAAGTGTTAACTTTATTTTGAATCTTAATACTGCATTGATCTATGTTGAAGCTGGAGCACATCGGATCAAGTTTAGCCAATTTGGCATCCGAGCCAACGATCAGGAGCTCTGTCTTGGCGCTATTCAGGGCCAGTCCATTCGTGACCATCCACCTTTGTATAGCAAAATATACTTTGTTGATGTACAGTTCATCAACATCATGGGATCCTGTGATGGGGATAACACACTGTGTGTCATCTAAATAGTTTGAAAAAAGGATCCCCGCTTGTTCCAGCATGTGAAAGAAGAGGACCATAAAGATGTTATAAAAACATGGTGACACGCACGCTCCCTGCTGAACCCCATCGAGGAATGGCGCTGGTTGTGATTCTTCTAACTCACTTGCCACTCTAACCAATCTGCCACTCAGGCATGATGAAACACATTGTGTGGCTTCAGCTGAGAAATGCGTGATATCCCTTAAGGGGATCCACCAGTTCAAACGCCGCCAAAAGGTCTAAAATCATGAGTAACAAAGTTTTGCCACCATCCATAGCTTGCAAAAGCTGAGATTGTAGAGCTAGGAGTGCTGTCGCAGTCCCATGATTTTGGCGAAATCCCGATTGGAATGTATGTAGGATTTTGGCCGTATTAAGATATTGAGAAATCTGGTTATAGGCAACCCTATCCAAAATGTTCAACAAAACAGGGTATTGGAGATTGGTCTATAGTTGGTATGTGTCAGTGGGCATAAAATGGGTTCTCTAATAAAGGAGTAATCCACGAATTTCTGAGGTTTTGGGGAACACACTTTTGAGCAAGAGATGAATTAGCAAATTTGGTAAGGGCTTTGATGATCAAGGGGGAGCATTCCTTTATAATTATGGCAGAGCAGCTGTCTCCTTTGCAGCTAGTGGTTTTTTGAGAAATTATTTTTGCCAAATCCGATTTAGACACAGTAGTGAAGCTAAAGACATGATCTTTTACACCCCTTATGGGTGAAATGGAAGCATTTGATTCACATTCTTCTATGTTCAGAAGCACTTTTTTCTCTTCGATAGTCTCTTTGATTTTTTCAAGTTTCTTAAACATGACGGACTGAATGTCTGACCATCATGTCTCATTCTTGAGAATGGGGTCCAGATTGAGGCCCTTAGGAGTTTTGAGTATTTTTAGAATTTTAAATAATTCTTTACTATCGGATGTGGCATTTAGTATTCTATAGTTCAGAGATTCCTTTTTCACCGAAAGAATCGCCGCTTTGTAAATGAGCCCTAAAAGTCTCCCTATAGAATGTCTGAGACATGAATGTTTCACCAGTTCTATGGAAGCCTTTATCTTGTATAAAAGAATGGAATGTCTGGAAGCTATTCATTGCTGAAGAGAATACCCTATTGAACCGTGTCCTATTAGAAGCCACTAAGATGGTACAACTATCAAATAACAAAAACAAAGAGGTGATGGCTGGAAGGTTTAGAATTAATCTTAACCACTGGCAATGCTCTGGGCAACCCTCCAGACCACCGTTCTTCGCCTGCCAAGCCATTACAGAAGGGAAAGACAATATGCAAATCAGGCTTGGCCCCACCCCAAAAGGGGCAGTCCAGCCCGAACTGCTAGGCCACATCCCTTAAGGGCGAAACATGTTTGGGGATGCTTGTGGTCTCGTGCAGAAGGGATGTGGCCTAGCAGTTCGGGCTGGACTGCCCCTTTTGGGGTGGGGCCAAGCCTGATTTGCATATGGTCTTTCCCTTCTGTAATGGCTTGGCAGGCGAAGAACGGTGGTCTGGAGGGTTGCCCAGAGCGTTGCCAGTGGTTAAGATTAATTCTAAACCTTCCAGCCATCACCTCTTTGTTTTTGCTATGTCACCCCGAGTGGGACGGGTATGCCCAGACGTGGGTCCCGTGCCTGCTGGGCCTAGAGACCCAAGCTACTCCTCACTGATGAGCCCCAACAAGGGCGAAACATGTTTGGGGATGCTTGTGGTCTCGTGCAGAAGGGATGTGGCCTAGCAGTTCGGGCTGGACTGCCCCTTTTGGGGTGGGGCCAAGCCTGATTTGCATATGGTCTTTCCCTTCTGTAATGGCTTGGCAGGCGAAGAACGGTGGTCTGGAGGGTTGCCCAGAGCGTTGCCAGTGGTTAAGATTAATTCTAAACCTTCCAGCCATCACCTCTTTGTTTTTGCTATGTCACCCCGAGTGGGACGGGTATGCCCAGACGTGGGTCCCGTGCCTGCTGGGCCTAGAGACCCAAGCTACTCCTCACTGATGAGCCCCTACAAGGGCGAAACATGTTTGGGGATGCTTGTGGTCTCGTGCAGAAGGGATGTGGCCTAGCAGTTCGGGCTGGACTGCCCCTTTTGGGGTGGGGCCAAGCCTGATTTGCATATGGTCTTTCCCTTCTGTAATGGCTTGGCAGGCGAAGAACGGTGGTCTGGAGGGTTGCCCAGAGCGTTGCCAGTGGTTAAGATTAATTCTAAACCTTCCAGCCATCACCTCTTTGTTTTTGCTATGTCACCCCGAGTGGGACGGGTATGCCCAGACGTGGGTCCCGTGCCTGCTGGGCCTAGAGACCCAAGCTACTCCTCACTGATGAGCCCCAACAAGGGCGAAACATGTTTGGGGATGCTTGTGGTCTCATGCAGAAGGGATGTGGCCTAGCAGTTCGGGCTGGACTGCCCCTTTTGGGGTGGGGCCAAGCCTGATTTGCATATGGTCTTTCCCTTCTGTAATGGCTTGGCAGGCGAAGAACGGTGGTCTGGAGGGTTGCCCAGAGCGTTGCCAGTGGTTAAGATTAATTCTAAACCTTCCAGCCATCACCTCTTTGTTTTTGCTATGTCACCCCGAGTGGGACGGGTATGCCCAGACGTGGGTCCCGTGCCTGCTGGGCCTAGAGACCCAAGCTACTCCTCACTGATGAGCCCCAACAAGGGCGAAACATGTTTGGGGATGCTTGTGGTCTCGTGCAGAAGGGATGCGGCCTAGCAGTTCGGGCTGGACTGCCCCTTTTGGGGTTGGGCCAAGCCTGATTTGCATATGGTCTTTCCCTTCTGTAATGGCTTGGCAGGCGAAGAACGGTGGTCTGGAGGGTTGCCCAGAGCGTTGCCAGTGGTTAAGATTCATTCTAAACCTTCCAGCCATCACCTCTTTGTTTTTGCTATGTCACCCCGAGTGGGACGGGTATGCCCAGACGTGGGTCCCGTGCCTGCTGGGCCTAGAGACCCAAGCTACTCCTCACTGATGAGCCCCTACAAGGGCGAAACATGTTTGGGGATGCTTGTGGTCTCGTGCAGAAGGGATGTGGCCTAGCAGTTCGGGCTGGACTGCCCCTTTTGGGGTGGGGCCAAGCCTGATTTGCATATGGTCTTTCCCTTCTGTAATGGCTTGGCAGGCGAAGAACGGTGGTCTGGAGGGTTGCCCAGAGCGTTGCCAGTGGTTAAGATTAATTCTAAACCTTCCAGCCATCACCTCTTTGTTTTTGCTATGTCACCCCGAGTGGGACAGGTATGCCCAGACGTGGGTCCCGTGCCTGCTGGGCCTAGAGACCCAAGCTACTCCTCACTGATGAGCCCCAACAAGGGCGAAACATGTTTGGGGATGCTTGTGGTCTCGTGCAGAAGGGATGTGGCCTAGCAGTTCGGGCTGGACTGCCCCTTTTGGGGTGGGGCCAAGCCTGATTTGCATATGGTGTTTCCCTTCTGTAATGGCTTGGCAGGCGAAGAACTGTGGTCTGGAGGGTTGCCCAGAGCGTTGCCAGTGGTTAAGATTAATTCTAAACCTTCCAGCCATCACCTCTTTGTTTTTGCTATGTCACCCCGAGTGGGACGGGTATGCCCAGACGTGGGTCCCGTGCCTGCTGGGCCTAGAGACCCAAGCTACTCCTCACTGATGAGCCCCTACAAGGGCGAAACATGTTTGGGGATGCTTGTGGTCTCGTGCAGAAGGGATGTGGCCTAGCAGTTCGGGCTGGACTGCCCCTTTTGGGGTGGGGCCAAGCCTGATTTGCATATGGTCTTTCCCTTCTGTAATGGCTTGGCAGGCGAAGAACGGTGGTCTGGAGGGTTGCCCAGAGCGTTGCCAGTGGTTAAGATTAATTCTAAACCTTCCAGCCATCACCTCTTTGTTTTTGCTATGTCACCCCGAGTGGGACGGGTATGCCCAGACGTGGGTCCCGTGCCTGCTGGGCCTAGAGACCCAAGCTACTCCTCACTGATGAGCCCCAACAAGGGCGAAACATGTTTGGGGATGCTTGTGGTCTCGTGCAGAAGGGATGTGGCCTAGCAGTTCGGGCTGGACTGCCCCTTTTGGGGTGGGGCCAAGCCTGATTTGCATATGGTCTTTCCCTTCTGTAATGGCTTGGCAGGCGAAGAACGGTGGTCTGGAGGGTTGCCCAGAGCGTTGCCAGTGGTTAAGATTAATTCTAAACCTTCCAGCCATCACCTCTTTGTTTTTGCTATGTCACCCCGAGTGGGACGGGTATGCCCAGACGTGGGTCCCGTGCCTGCTGGGCCTAGAGACCCAAGCTACTCCTCACTGATGAGCCCCAACAAGGGCGAAACATGTTTGGGGATGCTTGTGGTCTCGTGCAGAAGGGATGTGGCCTAGCAGTTCGGGCTGGACTGCCCCTTTTGGGGTGGGGCCAAGCCTGATTTGCATATGGTCTTTCCCTTCTGTAATGGCTTGGCAGGCGAAGAACGGTGGTCTGGAGGGTTGCCCAGAGCGTTGCCAGTGGTTAAGATTAATTCTAAACCTTCCAGCCATCACCTCTTTGTTTTTGCTATGTCACCCCGAGTGGGACGGGTATGCCCAGACGTGGGTCCCGTGCCTGCTGGGCCTAGAGACCCAAGCTACTCCTCACTGATGAGCCCCAACAAGGGCGAAACATGTTTGGGGATGCTTGTGGTCTCGTGCAGAAGGGATGTGGCCTAGCAGTTCGGGCTGGACTGCCCCTTTTGGGGTGGGGCCAAGCCTGATTTGCATATGGTCTTTCCCTTCTGTAATGGCTTGGCAGGCGAAGAACGGTGGTCTGGAGGGTTGCCCAGAGCGTTGCCAGTGGTTAAGATTAATTCTAAACCTTCCAGCCATCACCTCTTTGTTTTTGCTACAACTATCAAATAAACCTTTTCTTATGAGATTATGACAAACAATAGGCTGAGTTTGAACATGGCTGTTCTATACGAGTTAAGGCTGAGGAAGATTTTGAAGGAGAATAACTGTCTAGATAGTATGCAAAACATAATTAACTTGGCGACTAAAAGTAGCTGTAGTAACTACTTATTGGAAGATTTTCCTTTGGAGGCATCCACTGCTTATTTCAAAGCATTTCCAAATACATTGTTACATCTTGAATATAAGAAGGCTCCCTTTAATACAGTTCACACTCTTGAAGTTAGGGGTGCCAGAGAGGGAATTCCTTGTAGTGAGCGGTTGTGAAATGAGTTTGTTATTGAATCTGTGAAACATCTTCTAATGCATTGTACTAACTTTGAAGAATGTAGGTGGAACATACTTTTGTCAACTGGAATGGTCATAAATGAGCAGTTTGAGTGTGACAAAATTTGGATCTATTACATCAGAGGAGATAATGTTCTGTTGAGTTACCACCTTACACGATTGTCAGTTTTGATTAGAGTTAAATTGGAATCCATAAATAAAAGGAGACATTGTTATAGAACAAGATGTTAATGTTGAAATGTGTTAAATTGTGTTTTAAGCATATTTTTTTAGGTGGAGGTTGCTGCTTTTATCTTGACTTTGCTTTTGATTTTATGTGTATGATGGAAATTGTTATAAAAAGCCTAATTTGGTGTCCGGTCCTGACTTTTCTTGTCCTTCGGGAGCTTCTGAACCCCACAGATCCCTCAAGACTGTTTGATCAACAACTGTATAAATTACCAGCTGAAGAACTAACACTCCCAAGGGAAAGGGGATGTGGAGAAAATAAAAAACAACAGACTCCAACTTCTGAATGGCTGCGAATCTGCAGAAGGGAAGGAAAAAGGTTGATCAGAAAACCGCATAACCTTCAAAGTCTATTATCCAAAAATACTTCATAGGATCAATACCTGTTAACCCTCCATTAACAACTTGGAGGATGTTATTTGCACTTGTAAGTAACTTTGGTTATTCTGATGAGTTCTCAGGGTATCCTGCAATTAGACTTGGATTCTTTTGAAGGGAAGTTAAGTTCCCAATTGCAGAAAAACACCTTATCCTCTCAAAAAGTGACTACATGACATTCCAACTCCATCATGTTCCTGTCTTGATTGTACATGAAAGCACAGCCAGCAACACCCAGATCTCAACTCATGAATTAACAGATGAACACCTGGAATCAACCCTGGACATAGCGTCTTTCACTTCCCTTTGAAGGTATTGCAGCAGAGTTCTTAAAGTATCAATTAACCCTGTTGTTCTTGCACTGTCTTTCTTTCTTTTAAAAAACATGCAGGTAAGAATGTCTTCTTTCATTCACAGTTTTTTAACCACACATTTCCACACTGCTGTAAGCCAGCATGACTTCTACTTGCAAGGATTCTTTGCATGCAGCTCACATGTCAGGTTCAGTATTCATTCAACATGTATTTTACAGAATGTCTTTCTTAGTTGATTTCCAGCAAACTAACATTTGACAAAGTCTTTAAGAAGTAAACTCTCTACAGCAACCTAAATACCTAACTCACTAGATACCTAATGAAGATAAGAAACTTGATGGAAAGGTAATGCTCTTTCCACTTGAAACAAACGCTGCGCTCCCACCAGATTAACAGCATTGCCTGTCCCACGTAGTCCTTTATCAACTGGAAAGCAGATTTCAAGGATCTCTCTGCCAAATCTTCTCATAAAAACTTCAAAACCAGGAACCTAACAAAAACAGGATCTTCCTGCTAGGGAATGAACAATGAAAGCCAGTTTAGAGTGTTAGTGCTGCCCTGAGGCCCTTTACTCCACCAATCAGTGAGCAGCTTCACTTCCTCCATGATGACTTGGGGAATTCTCACTCTGTAAAAGGGAGGTTGAGTACAGCAACCAATTATGAATTCCCTTCTCACAATTAATCAATGTTTTTACCTTCACTTCCTCCATGATGACTTGGGGAATTCTCACTCTGTAAGAGGGAGTTTAAGTACAACAACCAATTATGAATTCCCTTCTCACAATTAATCAATATTGTTACCTAACCTAGACATAATACCTATCTTACTTCTCACATACATTCAGACCTGACATTTGGCGGGCAATATAAAAAAAAACATCCCCCTTCCTCCATACACAAGGGATGTTGCCCCTGCAAGGATGAGATGAAGCACCCTACACAGCAGATTTTGAAAGAAACCAAGGGCACGCGCATTGGATTGCCCACATCTTCTGTTACTTGCTCCCATCCGTAAGATTATTCCTCAGTGATTTTAGGTGAAGAGCACTCTCAGCACGGTGTGTTGTTTTTGACACATCACATTGCATTTTTCCTTGCTGGGTGCTTATGGTAAAACGTATTTGCCTGTCTGTCCCTATGCCCCTTTCGGTATTGCATACTTTTGCCGAAACCTGTTTTTCCGACTGGTGTTTTGCCATGGGAGTTTTGCCAAAAATTCCCATCAGAATGTTGGCAAAGGGTAAATAAAGGTTAGGGTGTGGGGGAGGTAAATTAAAAACAAAATTAAATTAAGGGGTTTTTGGGGGGTGTGGGAGACCCCACCAAAATAATGAAAAAGAAATTTTCGATGACGTTTTTCGCCAAAACTCCTGCGGCAAAACACCCGTCGTAAAAAAGGGGGGCACTGAAATGTCATGGAACCGCCCCTTTCGTAGGGTCAGCAGCTGGTTCCTCGGCATTTCACACATTTTGTGAGAGGTAAGATTCAATCTTTATTTAATCAATCTCCCTGCAGGGGTGCAGTTTTTGCCTCGACCCTGCTTGGTAGGAAGGGTCCTTTGACCCTTCTCATGTGAGCATTTATACTCTGATGCTCCTGCAGGTCTCCCGAAGTTCCACCTTTACAGTCTAGTGCCAGCTCTACCAAGGGATCACTGGCCTGGTCATCCAACAGACGTGCATCCAAGGGCCTCAAAAGGACCTTCTAGGTCTGCCAGGGACCTCCCTAAGGGGCAATGCCCTAGCCATTCCTCAGGGATAGCTGCTGTCATGACATCTGCCTCCGAGGGAACCTAAACAGCGGATCCAGGAGTCTTCTATTGTGAACCCTTAATCATCACGCTCGACCCTTTGTATCCTGCGAAAGAAAACCGTGTCAAACGCCCAGCCCAGGAAACTCCACTGTGTCTGAAACATTTGGCTGCTTTTGGCAAGGGTTTTGAGTCCTCACAATGTGGACTCTCAAAGTGTAGAGGGCCCTCTTTGGATGCAGCCTTTCCTCTGGACATTGCCATGTGCAATGTTCATGCCAGATGTTCTTAAAGTTTCACAATCCTTGCACAACTTGGTCAGACCACTTTAATACAGTGGTCTCTACCAGGGAACCAGGATTTGTCATTCATCTTCATCCTTGCTTTACAGGTTTCCTAATTGAATATGGACACTGCTTAGGCGAGTATGCCGTCCTTACACCACAGACTAATTATTGCTCTTTTTACACTGTGCCAAATCACCACCATAGTGGTTTCAAAGCACTTAGCCATGTCTGCAAGATGGACTATTGTGACCCTGCCTGCGTTAAAAAACTGATTTAATCATCTGGAATTGAAAGGAAAGAAAAGCAGAGTGGTTGGGAAAAGCAGTAAATTTCAATAAAATAAGATGACTATTTTGTGTTGTCATGGGTGCGGATAGGTTAAGATGCTCAGACTATCTGAAATGAGAAGCATGGGTTGCAGGTGATATGAAGTGCTGTATTTACTGAAAACCCAGCTGCTTGGGTGGCTTGCTTAAATGCATAATTAATGTAGTATTATTTGCTTAAGAAGCTTGAGAAAGATTGGATGCTAAATTACTCTTATATATGGTAAGTTTACGTAGACCATTCCAGAATAGAAGTCTATGCTGCTTAACCACTGTTGATGAAATGCAAACGTCAGAGGGTGGACTATGAAACGTTATTTTGGAAAGACCAAGGGTATGACATGATAGAACCCTTCTTGTGGAATTGTATGTTCCATGTGTTGGTGGTAATTTCCAATCCCTGCAAAGTAGCAAAATTCTATCTTTTAGTTTAATACAGTTCTAGGAAGCGAAGTAGGCCTCCCGACATAACCCAGGGAGAGAAACGTGAGGAGGCTGTTGCTTGTCTCTCTCTTATCAGAGGACTGCAATATGTGGTGTGCCGGTTACAATAAACTATTGAAGTTTTGACATAATTAATAGACAAAATGAAGTATCGAAGCACTTTATTAGATGAAAGTAAAAATAATAGTGAACTAGGGATGATTGGAAGTCTCTTTACATACGGTTTAGTGCATGTATAGAGTCCTTGGAACGGTTTGGGGTTGTTTGTTTGTCTGATAATTGATCACGGTGAACTGTCTGAAATAAAACTGCCTGCATGCGATCAATTATCAGAGGAACAAACTGCAACCCAAATGTGACCGCCTCAACCCCCTCCCCTACTTACATGTTTGCTCGTCGCCAGGTCCCCTTCGCCCCTGCGGCGTCAGATCCGTCCCTATAACACGGGTCGGATCCGATGCTGCAGTGTCCCTTTTTTATTTTGTTCTTCTTTTTTTTCCCGGTTCCCCGCCTCCCATGTTGAGGGAGCGGGGGACACCCCTGCAACCCTCCAAGGCTTATGCATACCTAACGGGGAGCTGGGGACACCCCCACTCCACATGTTCGCTATGTATTAGCCTAATTGTTTGTTTTAATCGATCGAAAGGTACTGGCGGAATTCGGTCAAATCTACCATTTGATCCATTAAAAATGAATAATTAGGCTAATAACCTTGGAACAATTTTTGAAAACTGACAGACACAAATTGCCAGTGTCTGAGACTTTGGTAAATAGAATTCCAATTCTTCTGGTTTTTGTGAAGAGCACATCTCAGTCGACTCTGCAATATTGCCCTCAAGTGGCGGAAAAAAGAATGTTTTGTTCTTGCCTCAAGAAAATGAGATAAAATAGTCCTGGTCTGGGGTAGGCATCAGCATTGTCTAAGATGCACCCACATGCTTGAAATGAAGGTTTTGATATACCCTAACATATTCTTCAGTCCACCATCACTTATTCGGTCCTGGCAGTGTAAGTCTTCCACTAGAGAAGAAGGAATCATTTGTCAATGCAAGTCACAGTACTGGCAGCCCCAAAGGCATTGCAAGCACTCCAGTGATGTCACAGTCGGTCCATGAAACCACAGTAACTTCTGGAGCCCAACCCACATTGCAAAGGCATTTGGGATAGCAGAATATTTAGAATTTTTAAGACTAGGGTCCTTGCCTGTGTGTATCAGGCAAGCCACCAAAAACAGCTTGATATCTTAAAGGCAAAGAGGGCAGGGGGTAATCCCAACGCCATGGATATGCACCTAGAGAATACCTATAGAGTGTTGGATGAGAAACTGAGTTAAGCATCACATCCTCCATCCCAGTGTGCCATGATTGCTGTTACCTTGATTCAAACCAGAACTGCTGCAGAAGTGTTTTCCCAGTTCCCGCTGGCAAAGAGGACAAGGCTTCAGACACCATTCGGAGGGAGGGGAAAAGGTGTATGCAACTTTTCACTCAAAATGATATGGATGCAAGACTAAAAGCCTGCAGTGCTAGTTTTTAGCTGAAGGTTGGAGAATTTGGGAATGGCTTCCTGAAGATGAGCCAGATCAATTCTCGGGGGGCTTAACAGAAGCAAACTTGCTGGCCAGTGACATAGTGGCTACAGCTAACCATTTGGACACAGCTTCCAGGGGCAGGTGCACTGGATCAGGTGTGGCTAAAAAAGACAACACTTTTTCCTGATGCACAAATGGGGTCAACCAGCTGTTTAATGGCATTCATCTTTTTTACTCAGCCACTGAGGAAGTACTTGTAAGATTAGGCAGATATCCTCATGGCCAAAAGGTGGATACAGGCAGGTAAAATTCGGCACAGCGCAAGGCTGTGAGTATCACATTAGGTGGTTACAGGCAGGTAAAATTTGGCACAACGCAAGACTGCGAGTGTCACATTAGCTGGGTAAAGGCAGGTAAAAGATCAAGTATCGAGGGGGAGGATCGGAGTAGTTGAGGGAACTAACTTACCAAGGATGAAGTTAGCTGCTCCGTTGATGTCAGGTGGCAGAGCAAGTAGAGTTCTCCTACGCCACATGTTTTTCGGGTGGGGTATAAGAGAGCATCTTCAGACACGACCAGGCAGCAGACAGGGACCAGACAGGGCCTAGAGGTGTGGGCCTAAGAGTAGAGGGCCTGCTTCACGCCTGCCGGTGTTACATTGGTAGTAGAAAGTTTGCGACTGGCCAATCAGGAGCCATGTTTCCATGGTTCCTACGGCCATTAATAAACAAAAATAACTTGCCAGTGCATGCTGTTCCGAGGTCGTGAGCCAGGTCCAGGTGCACGGCACATTGCAGCAGTGCCCCGCAAATAAGTTGAGGTTACACACACCAGCAGCGGTGCAATTCGAGGAACAGAGAAGAGAGCACCATTGAGTCCGCTCTATGTGGAAAAGGAGACTCTGGTGCACCCAAGATTGTGTGGCAGGTTAGTGAAGCAGGGAGGAGGGCGATGCACGTGCTTCAGGAATCAGGTGAAGAAAGACTGTTTAAGGGAGCAGACAGGGTCTTGAGGTGTGGGCCTTCGGGTAAGGGGCCAGAGTTGCATTGGTAGTATAAAGTTTGCTTATCCCTGAATCAGCTCGGGCTGTGGTTGTGGGGACAATGATAAACTTTAGACTACTGTGGCACACTCCTTCTGGGAGCACAGAAAATCAACTTTGGATACAGGTGGCCCAGAGTGCTGCTGTTAGACTGATATGCAATCTGCCGAAAATGCCTCCTATCTCTTTCCACCAGAGGAGACCCCACCGGTTGCTAGTTTGCAAGAGAATTTAATTCAGATCACTGTGTCTTATACGCATGTGTATCCACGGAACAGCCACAAGTATCTGATTTCAAAAATTAAATCTTACTCATCTTCACGAGTTCTGCGTTCCAGTGAACTGGTACTATATTCATTGGAAATTAATTTTAACATCAGCGCCTAGATGCAGGTTCCTGCTTGGGTCCAGAAGGATATGCGCAATATAAATTTCAAATCCTCATCATCAAGGTTGACACATCATATCGGAATACTTCAAGACTTTCGGATCTCCCATAATCAACCTCTTCACAACAGTTCTGTATTCTCAATGTCCTTTTTCTGCATCTCAGGAAGATCAATCCTTGGGTGATGCTTTCCTTTTCCACTGGAGTAATCAGTTCCTCTGTGCCTTTTCCTCTCTTGTGCAAAGTGATTCACAAGCTCCGGTGCTCGAAGAATTGCAGAATGCTCCTGGTAATCGCATTGTGGCCCATGAGTTTCTGTTTTTTGGACGAGCCGTAGATCGAACCCCACCCTCCCCTTTCAGAATCTTCCACGGTTATGTTTCCTGCTGAGCCGGGAGAAAAGACAGGTTCATCCTTTCTCACTTTCCTTAACTCTCTGCTTGTCTATGGGCACCTTCAGCTTTCAGTAGAAAATGTCACTTTCAAGCAGCCTGTAAATTGTCAACCAGGCAGCAATACTGCAAGTGGGTGGGTGAGATTCTGCCATTGGTGGCGGCTAGGTAAATGCTATTCGTTTACACACTTCTCTGAATGATGCCCTTTTATTTCTTGTCTAGCTTTAGCAGGGTTTAAGATGGTTTCATGCCACACCTATTTCTCAGCTGTTAGTGCTTACCTTAACTCTAGAACGTCTGTGTTTTCCCTTTAATAACCAGTAGTTAAGGGACAGTTTAACAGACTTGCCAAAATGTTTCCACTGGCTAATTGCCATGGACATGAATGGGTTCCTAATTGTCGCACAAGAGTTTTGAGCCTTTGGCCTCGAAATGCCTGTGCTTTGTCTCTTGCAGGACCATGTTATTTGTGACCCTTACTTCAGGCACTGTATTAAAGCACCCGATATCCCGATTCACAAGGAAAACATCTGCGTGCTTGGCCATCCTTCCTGCCCAGGGTGGCGATCGAAGTTCACCTGTATCAAGAAATATGTTTTCACGTCTCAAGTAAATCTCACGAGGATACCTTTTATCAATCCTTGTATATATATGGTGTGTTGGACACCACAGTCAGGAATGCCCAGCTTTTTACTTTGATCAAGGATTTCAACACGTGCCTAACTCACCAAAGGCTTGTTCATTCATGAATTTTGCTTGCAAAAGAATGAAAAATGTATCCGTCTGTTGTGCCTTGTCAACGGCAAGGCACATTTTCCAAATACATGTGGATCAGTTGAGGTGCAAAAGCCAGGCCCTTTTGTGACTAAACTAGGAAAGCGTACCACACTTCAAGGTTCGTAACTCTGTAAAGGGTTTTAATGCTGACTGCCCTGGTTTAACACGCATCCTCGCCCAGAGGAGAATACGCTGCAAAATGGTAAATCTACCAATATGCTGGACTCAAATTTCCTTGTAAACTAAGAAAGATGAAGTACTTGAATGGATGCAAAGTTGGTGCTATACCATTATATTTTGGACAGGTGTTGGCTTACCCACACTCGCATAGCCTCAAAGGCCATTCCGGTAAAGAGAGGCACAGCCTGCTCTAGCCTAATGTGTTAATGGGAGTCCTTTTGAGTAATTGCCCTGCTGCCTTCTAAACTGGGCCCTTGCAGCTTGCTGAAGAGAACCGTATTATTCTGTAATTCCCATACTCAAGCCACTGAAGTGAAAAACAAAATCCTAAATAATCGTAGTACAGTACTGCATTTTCTCAAGGGATGCACCCTACCCCTCACCAATCATTGTTGTAAGCTTGGGAAATATCCTTAATTTGGATATCCAGATCACTCTAGGTTTTTCCTTGGGTTATATGATGGTCATCAGGTAGACCTCATCAATTAAATTTGCCACTGCTCGGGCAAGAAGCCTTAGAAGTCCTCAATACCCAGCCAGGTAGATTTTGCACATCCTGCAATGTTACAGCTCTAGCTCTTCCTAAATATATACATACAAGCACCTCTCTCGAGGCTCCAGCTCCGAGGAAGCCGACGACGCCATCAGCGCCAAGGCCGTCGAAGGACACGCTCGGGGCTCCGGCCTCGAAGCCGTTGTCAAAGTCGTCGGCGCCTCGGTCGACGTCGACGCCACTTCCAGCGGCGCCCTCGATGCCTTTTGAAGATAATTTACCGGAGGTACCCCGGAGAGCTGTGGAAGCTCAGAGAAAGGCTCTCGGCAAGTCTGTACAGCCTATGTTTGACCCATACTCTGTTCCTCCTCCCACGGTGGAATTGTTCCAACCCTTGGAGTACATTTCAGAGGTGGAAGAAGGGTCTGATGAGGAGGGGGTTGTGCCTCCTGAGGTTCCTGATGACCAGTTGTCTGGTCATAGCCAACTGGAAGACCTTCGTCAATCTTTACATGACGCCAGCGGTCTTGATACCTCTCCGGAGGTTGAGTTTGGCAGGTCTGAGCCTTGTACACATGCGGACTCCTCGTACAGGCGCCTCATGTCGAGGGTGACTGAGTATTTGGGGTGGTCGGCTCCATCTGCTGATTTCCTGCAGGATGATTTTACAGACATCCTGGATTAAGGTCCACCCACTGACGTTGCAAAGAATGGTGGCGGCGGCTTGGACTGCTCTGGAGAGTCTCCCGGCAGTAAATAAGTAGTTTCTGAAAAAATACCACCCAGCCAGTGGTGACCCCTGCTACTTGTCTATGCATCCTACTCCAGAGAGTTTGGTGGTGCAGGCGGCTACGGCCCCAACAAAACAGGCTGCGTACACCACTATCCCTCCGGATAGGGACGACAAGCGCTTTGATGGTTGGGCGAAGAAGGTGTTTTCTTCTGGGGGTATGGCTTTAAAGGCAGCCAACTCCGTTTGTGCCCTGGCAATATTCACTCACACTCTGTGGGATTGTGTGTCGTTGGCGGCTGAGCATATTCCCTAAGGGGAGGAATGGGATGGTTTTCTAGCCCTCCTGCAAGATGGCAATGTATGAATCCGTTCAGTCGGGTCTGGACTTGGCAGACTGTGTCAGCCGGTCCATGGCTTCGAGCACCGTGATACACAAGTTTGCGTGCTTGCGGAAGTCGGGGTTTGCTCTGGATGTGCAATCCCAGCTCCTCAACATGCCCTTTGATGGTGTCCATCTTTTTGGCAGCAAGGCTGACGAGAGCCTTGAGAGGTTGCAGACCTCCAAAGCTGCGGCAAAGTCTTTGAGCGCTGCAGTACGTCAACCTCCCCCTTTTTGTCCTAGGGGGCAGCAATGGAGGGGAG
The DNA here is from genome assembly GCF_040938575.1 of Ambystoma mexicanum. NCBI lineage: Eukaryota > Metazoa > Chordata > Amphibia > Caudata > Ambystomatidae > Ambystoma > Ambystoma mexicanum. Next base: position 831,454,147 of record NC_090941.1, read on the forward strand.
GTTCCTTTTCGATACTACTCTTCCTTTGGTAGATGGAGAGGAGCTGCCAGTCAAAGGGGCCAATGTAGGAGTACCAGAGGTGGAAAACAAGGTACTCGAGGTGCCAAAGCCGCTCGGGCAGTTGCCTCCTTGCCCTCAGGCACTGCCACAGCGGCTTCCGCTCAGTCATGAGGCCATGTCCCATGGTTCGCCAGTTGGGGGAAGGCTGGCGCAGCATCTTGTAGAATGGTGTGCCATTACTTTAGATGTGTGGGTTCTGGAGATCATAGCCCACGGCTACTGTCTTCCTTTCTGGCAGAGGCCTCACGACAATCCACCGGGGAAGCTCTCTTAGAAGCGTCCGGATCCGCTCCTTGCACAGGAAATCCTATCCCTGCTGGAGAAAGGCGCCATAGAACTGGTGCCTGTAGCGGAGAGGAACAAGGGATAGTATTCCCCATATTTTTTGATCCCGAAAAAAGACGGAGGATTGAGACCCATCATGGACTTGCGTGGTTTGAACAAGCTCCTCAGGAAGGACAAGCTCAAGATGGTTACTCTTTCTCAAGTTCTCCAGGCCGTTCAGCTTCAGGATTGGTTGGTTTCTCTCGACCTCAGGGATGCTTACTTTCATGTGCCGATTCATCCCAAGCACAGGAAGTACCTGAGGTTCGCGGTTGGTGACATGCATTTTCAGTTTCAGGTCTTGCCGTTCGGATTGACCTCCGCCCGAGGGTCTTCACCAAGCTGATGGTGGTGGTGGCAGTGCATCTCAGGAAAGGGGGGATTCATGTCTACCCCTACCTGGACGATTGATTGATCAGGGTGCGCTCTCCCGAGCAAGTCCTGGATCATCTGTACATCACCTGACCACTCCCTTCACAAGCTGGGCTTCACCCTCTACTTAAAGAAGTCCCATGTGACACCTACCCAGCGGCTCCAGTACTTCGGAGCAGTGCTCAACACATCCCTGGGGTTGTGTTCGCCTCCCCAGGTGAGGTCTCATCACATTCTGCAGATGGTGGACAAATTTCAACGTGCCCAGAGTCTCCCAGCGTTCGAGTTCTTGAGGTTGCTAGGCCTTGTGGCATCCTGCATTTTTCTGGTGCCAGAGGCCAGGCTGCGGATGGGATCTCTGCAGTGGGCTCTCAAGATGCAGTGGTCGCAGTTCTCCGGCAAGATGTCGGATCCCGTTCAGATTCCGCCCTCGGTTGCACAGGATCTTCTGTGGTGGGCCGTTGAAGGAAATCTGATGAAGGGTGCTCCATTTTGGCAACCATGGCCGGAGGTGACGATCGTGACGGACGCATTACTCATGGGTTGGGGAGCTCATGCCAGCGAGCTGACGGCCAGCAGCCGTTGGTCTCTGTCGGAGTCCAGACTCCACATCAATCTGTTAGAGATGCGGGCTGTCAGGCTAGGCCTGAAGGCTTTTCTGCTGGCTGTGCGAGGGAAGAATGTCCTGATTATGCCGGACAATATGGCAGCCATGCACTACCTCAACAAAAAGGGGGGGCAGGGTCACTCCCGTTGTGCAGGGAGGCGATGCAGCTCTGGTTCTGGGCCATCCAGCAGGAAATTTCGATCTCGGCAGTTCATCTGGCCGGAGACAAAAACGCAGTGGCAGACGTTCTGAGCAGGCAGAGCGTGGTCTCTCACGAGTAGGAGATGGCTCAGGAAGTTTTTTTGGAGATCTTCACCCTTTGGGGAACCCCGCAAGTGGATCTCTTTGCCACCAGTGTCAACCGGAAGTGCGAGAGATTCTGCTCGCGGGAATTTCCTCCAAGAGGAGCCTTAGATGACGTGTTTGCAGTGGAGTGGTCCTTCACACTGCTGTATGCGTTCCCTCCAGTCTCTGTCATTCCGCAGGTGTTGCGGAGGTTCAGTTCCCGGATGATCCTCATTGCTCCGGCATGGGCCAGCAGAGCGTGGTACCCGGCCCTTCTAGACATGTCCATCTGCCCTCCATGTCGTCTTCCCTACAGAGACGATCTGCTCTCACGGGAAGGGGGTCGAGTTCTCCATCCAGAGGTCAAGTCTCTCAGCCTTCATGCTTGGTATCTGAAAGGCTGAGATATAAGGATTGGGACCTCCCCGAAGACGTGATGGAGGTGTTGCTTTCGGCCAGAAGGCCCGCAACGAAATCCCTGTACCGTTGCCGTTGGAGAAGGTTCTGCGACTGGTGCAGGGTACAGAATGTGGATCCTTTCCAATGTTCCATTCCTTTGGTTTTGTCTTTTTTGCTTTCTTTAGCCCACAAGGGCCTGCATGTGGGTACCCTTAAGGGTTACCTGGCAGCGCTGTCCATATTTAAGCGCTCGTCTGAGGAATGCTCTTATTTTAAGATCCCTTTGATTTCACAGTTTCTAAAAGGGCTAAATAATGTGTTTCCACCATCACCTTTCCAGGTGCCGGGATGGGATTTGAATTTGGTTTTAAAGTTCCTAATGGGAGCTCCGTTTGAGCCCTTACATTCTTGTCCATTGCGACTATTGTCGTTTAAAATTGTATTTTTAGTTGCGGTTACTTCCGCACGCAGAGTGAGTGAGTTGCAGGCACCTTCCGCCAAACCACCGTTCACTGTGTTCCTTAGGGTGTGGCCTTCTTTTCGTCCGAAGGTTGTGTTAGAATTTCATCTGAGCCAGAAGCTAATTCTTCCGGCATTCTATCCTCGTCCACATCCTGGTAAGGAAGAGGAGAGGCTCCATAGGTTGGACCCTAGGAGAGCTTTGAGTTTCTATCTCTCACGAATGTCCCGGGTCAGAGTGGACGATCAGCTCTTTATTGGTTATGCTGAAAGGCATTTAGGTCAGGCTGTTCCCAAGCAGAACTTGGATCATTTTGATGATCTCTGAGTGTTATCGTTTGGCGGGAAAGGACCCTCCAGTAGGCTTACGGGCTCATTCTACTAGGGGTATGGCTGCCTCCACTGCCCTACAGAGGGGTTTTCCAATTCGCAATATTTGCGAAGCAACCACATGGGCCTCTGTCCATACTTTTGTGAAACATTATTCCTTGGACTCTATCCATGGGCAGGATTTGGCCTTTGGCAAGCCAGTCCTCTGTTCTGCAATTTGATTGGGCATTCTAAATTGATGCAATTGTACATTCTTTTCCCACCGCCATACGTTGGTACTGCTTTGGGAATCTGTCAAAGATGTGGAATACGTCAGAGGACACAATCCCCTCGAAGAACAAGTTACTTTCTTACCTGGTAACATTCTTTCAATGGGATGTTTCACCGATGTATTCCACATCGAACCCTCCCCACCTACCCCTCTACAGAATTTCTTATCCGATTGCAGCTTACGTTTCCGCAAGGCTTTCTGTAGTTATACTGGCAGGAGATTGGTGCCACACGTTCTCGGGAAAAAACTACAACTGAGGCTATGGGCGTCGTGCGTCCTAGATATAACATCCGGTGACGTCGACAGTCGACGGAGGCCCTCGAGGGACAGCGTATCGACGTCATCGACGCAGGACGCCTATGCCGAAAAAGTGTTCCGAATCAGCACAGCTGTGGTGATTATTGTCAAAGATGTGGAAAACATCGGAGGAACATCCTATCGAAAGAACGTTACCAGGTAAGAAAGTAACTTGCTCTTTGTCCTGATTTCATTGTTTTTGCTGTAATGGGTAACCTGCACAAGCAAAATTGCCTCTGTGTGTTCAAGAGCTGAAATGGCGACCGATAAGATGGAGGAAAACATTTAGTAGAAGGCAGAGGTTTTTACAGAACTAATCATATTGTCAGATATGGAGTTCATTTCTAGCAGAAGGATATTCCACAAAAGTCATAGCATGAGAAATCTTGCACTGTATGGGTGAATTTAGTTATTGAGACATTCAAAAACAAATTGCCTGCCAATTGTAAAGCAAGTGGCACATTCAGAAGTATTTTAACTTCCAGGTAGTAGCATCAAGGCAGCACAAGTAGTTTAAACACTTAAAAATGAAGGCATATAACCTTACAGTTGATCTGAACCTCGCCCAATTGTAAAAAGGGATGTAGCTGGGATAAAGGGTCCACCTCCTTTAATCCAAAAACCATACCAACTGCTGCATTCTGACCCAACTGAGGTTGCTGCAGCTGATAGGTTCACATCCCAGTATAAATCGCTGCCGGCAAATCCATCATAGTGAGGAGGAACGCATAGCTTTTATTTGCACTGAGTAAGATATCCTCTTGGTCTGACACTAGTGCCATCTTGTTCCTATGTTATTGGTAGAAACCGGACTAGTAGACTTCTTTTACAACAAAAGATGGAAACTGTCTGACCCCCACTAATTAGAGAATGTCTGCTAACTACGTAATCTGGCACTAGTTTCATATTTGTTAACAACCATTTGCATCAGAATCGGATTTCTTCAGAAGTGGGGTTACTACAGTCTGCTTCAAGGCAAGAAGTAACCTCCAGGTTTTCAGACAGATTGTTGAACCTAGCAATTAGGTGGGTGTCAAGATGTAAACATTTTTCATAGCCACAAAGCCTGGAGGGCTACTCCTCCCAACATTTGGGATGCAATGTGGTGATTAATGAGAACAACTCCTACCACAGTCTGTGAGGAAATGCCATCTGGCATGGGTGTAGACTTTTTGGCTTTTTTAAAGATTAATAAAATGATGCCAGTAACTCTGCTGACCTCCATGCCAAAAGCATAATGGCACATGTGCCTTGTTGCATCATTCACGTGATCTATAGCACCTGCTCTCCAGTGGCAGAGAGCAGATGTTGTGACAGCAAAGTCACTTAAGCACACAAGTTGCATTTACATTTGCACCTCTGTTCCAACACTACATAATTATGATGGATTATCATCCTCCTGGTAGTTTAATTTGTAACCCGATTTTGGAGTATGGGGGTTGGTCATTCACTTAATTATAAAAGCCATTGTCTGGGCAGTACTGATAAACATGGACTTTGGATCGTCCTTTCTACAGTGGTTCAAACTACTCTATAAGTATCCGCTGGTAATGTAACTTTGCACTACTTCCAATTGGAAAGCGGACACGCCAGGGATGCTGCCAACTCACCAATGCTCTTTATCCTGGCCATTACTGGCGATCTGGCTGACTGGTGACCCCTTGGTCAAAGGTTCTTCGTGGCCATTGGGACACGAAGATCGGGTATCCCTGTATGGGGCTGACCTGCTACTATTTATGGGGGATCCTCAGAAATCTTATCCCACAGTCATGGAAATACTTCAAACGTTTATATTTTATAGTGGACTTTGCGTTAGCCCGGTGCAGGGAGATTCGGATGTGATTCCTTTCAGTTGTAGGCTCCAGGTTGTTGCAGACACTTTCAAATACCTTGCGGTCTACATATGTAGGAATCAAGAGACCTTCCTAAATTGTAACTTACTACCGGTTACTGAGCGGTTCCTTGCTGACATGAGCTTCCGGGCAGCACTGCCCCTTTCTCTGCTAGGCCGAGCGGCACTCTTTAAAATGATGACGCTCCGCAGTTACTTATATATTCTATAGAACACGCCCTTTAGAATTCCCGTTTGGGAATTCTTTAAAATTGAGCAGCTCTCAGATAATTGCTATGGAGTGGCTCTCACCCCAGACTGCACTAGACACTTTTGTGTCTCAGTGTGGGAAGGCGGTATAGACCTCCCTAACATTATGAAATACTACTGGGCCTCCCAAATGGTTGTGGCTTATGAATCGATGCAGGTCCATCCCTCTTCCCCTAACATCCGTCTCGAGTGAGAATGGCTGGGTTGTGAGGATGTTCTCTGGGCATTGCACTGCAGTAGTGGCATTACCAGGCTGTGGCTGGCCTCGCAACAGGTCGTTCGCACCAACAGTGTAGTTACGAAACTGTTAGGTTGGGGTGGCATGGCAACTCCGAAAATGCCCATTTGAAATAACGGAGTCCTGCCGGAACTCCAACAATTAGACTTTGCAGGGCAGTGGTCAGCTAGAGGAAACAGACGACTTTTAGGGGATGCAATAGTGAATGGTAGACTGATTCTTTCCCGAGCTAGTCACACTGCACTCCTGCCACCCTCAGAATTGTATCATTATATTCATCGTTATATTCAAGTTAGACATGCCATGCATACACAATTCAAGGGGAGATATGACTGTCCTGAACAAACCCCATTGGAAGCTAATATGAACACTGAACTGATCTTTAAAAGGGTCCTTTCAATAATTTATCAAGTTATTGTTGACGTCACCCTACCCTCCTTTTTCAGACTTAAACAGAAGTGGGAATGGGATGTAGGCCCCATCGAAGCACAGGGCTGGCACGAGGCCCTCATATCTCCAAGTGTAATTGTTTGTTCTCGGTTCAGGTTGGTCCAGTTAAAACCCCATCAGTGGGTCCATTATGCTCAGAATGTTCTCTTTAACTGCAGACTTTGTGTGGCACTTTTTCATCTAATGTGGCAATGCACCAAAATGGGGTGCTTTGGGGCCTAGTTCACTGGCAAAATGGAAACAGTATTTGGACTATGGTTAGGAAAGAACTTGCATACAGGTCCTGCCCGGAAATGTACTAATATATGGCAGAAACAGAAGGTGCATGGATGATCAAGAGTCCATGATGGTGCACCAAATACCTATATTAACTATACTGGGCCTCAGTATAACCCTGCCGATCGCGGTAACAACACCGCCAGAGAGCTACCGGCACTGTTACCGGACTGGCAGAGTACATGTTTGCGGGCGGGATGCCCTCCCGGGCGCCAGGTCTGACCTGGCGGGTGGAGCGGCACCTGCCCGCAGACTTAGACGGATGCACAGGCACTGTTGCACACAGTGCTGGTGCATCCGTCCTCCCCATTCCTATGGAGTCCAATGGGACTCGAATGGGAATGGGGAGCTTCTTTTTCTGGCGCCTGGCCGTATGGACCACCGTGGCTGTAATGCTCCGGTGATACCACATTGCCAAGTGCCGAAAACGAACTTTGGCAGCAGCCTGCCGATTTTACCGGCAAGGATACCACCGCCATAATGAGGCCCACTGTCTTTGCAATTTCACTGTAAATCACCGACTGAGATGTAAGCGTGCAGAAGTAAGACTCTGACACAGAGTGGTCATGGTGGTTGCTATGAACCTTTATTGAAGTTAGAAAATGAATCGAAAACCCTATCTTGCCCTAACTCTAAGAGGAGTTTCCCTGCCTCAACCAAAATAACTAATGGGTCCTATCAGGATGTCCAATACAAAAACGTCCAATGTCAGAATCCTAGCTGTGTCCCTCACACTCCAAGTTAAACTAAATAAAGAGGGGGTCTTCCTCGCCCAGAAGATTCACTCCCTTCCCCTGGACAAAAAGACAGTTCTGGTGTTATTAGTTCCTCAAGTGTTGGGTGAATTTCTCCCTTGCACAGCCTTCCTTAGGCTTCTGGTACAGTTCATCAACTGCTGGGGAATGCTTCCTTTCCTCAGCCTTGTTCAGACTTATAACATAGTTCAACAATTGGTGGGGAAATGTCTCATTTGCCCAACTGACTCTTCTCCAGCTTCTTCTCTGTCTTTGACGTCACTGACTCTGTCGGCAGACCTTGTTCTTTTCCACAAGGCACTGTGACAAAGGAGAGGAGTATGAATGCTTCTCCAAGCTGTGGTGGGTCCCTGACCCTGGTTGGTAGATCTGGTTTCCTCATACCAGGTACCGCGACAAAGAAGAGTTTGAATGCTTCTCCAAACTCTGATGGGTGACTTTGGTTGACAGACCTGGTTTCCTTCTCGATCAGGTCTCCCAGTCCGAAACACAGACTTGGTTTACTCGCCTGCCAAGTTCTGTGTTCCTCTATATTATTCTCAGTTCTTTTTATGGTCTCCTGATGTCACCTGCAGACTTGGTTTAATTCCCTGCCAAGCACTGTCTTCATGTGTATTTCTCTCACAGTTCTCTATTGTTTCTCTTATGTGGCAGCCCTGGGTCACCTTCCCTCCAAGTACTGCCACGAAGAACATTAGATCTTCTTGTAGCTTAATATGTCCTTTCCTTGTAAGGGCCCCAGACCCTATTCCCCTGGTTACAGTATCTTGGTGAAGTTTCTCTCTCGTGTTGTATAGTGGTTATCTCCTCTCCTCCACTTTTCATCCAATATGTTTCTTGTGGTTTCCTGCTCCCTCTGGGGTCCCCCATACATAGGTTCAGCCAACCAAATATCTTTAGGGTCTTGGCTGCAGCCCTCCCATCGGTTGCAGGCTGCCATGTGTCCTTCTTTGCTTCGCCTGCAGTCTGGGCCTCTTCTCTGCTTACCGCAGCAGGTCTGCGGCTTCAGACCCACTTTGGCGTCTCCCTATTCGTCGGACAGTGGGTTCCTGCAGTGCTGCAAAGGCTTCCGTAGCCAGTCTCACAGTTTTCTCAGCGGGTCTGGTGAAGACTGCCCCTTCAGCGTCCCTGCACCCTTGTCTGCTCTTGTATCTCAGTCTGCGAGCCTCAGTCCCTCTCGCGGTTCCTCTCGGGAGCATCTGATGTTTGGGTAAGTCTGTTGTCAATTTTTATGTCCATTACCATCAAGGTCTGTAGTTAAAAGATAGACCGTTCAGTTAAGTTCTTCTGAGTGATCTCTGCGGTTCTGCGCCTCTTCCTCATCTCGGTCCTTTCCTGTTTTGGATCTTCATGATGGTTACCCCTATTCTTCCTTGTCACAGTCCTTCCCACTTCCGGTATGTTACAGACTTATATGAGTTAGGAGGGTAATGGTGGAGTGAGTGGGGATGACAGAAAGGTGTAGCGTCTGGGTGAATACTGCATTCTCCCACAATAGTGATCACTGGTCTCAGGGGGTTTCCCCTCCCATGAGATCCTCCCATTAAGTACCACCCCAAGGGGGACTATCAGGTAGCAGCCTCACCTCCCTGGCCTCTTGGGAAGGGGCTCCCTCTATGGAAGCAACGACATCCTAATATTCGTCACATATGCCTTATTACAAGTATTTGTTTTGCTTTTTGTTGTCTTGTTGAAAAAACCCAATAAAAAGATGTATAATTATAAAAGCCACATCTGATCTATTTCATAAACATATCAACCTCGTGACCTCAGGCTCTGTGCGTTCTCCCTAGACTGGCTGTCTTTGCTGCACCCAGCGGGCCAATAGCCATTGGGGCAGCCTCTCATTTGATCTTTTGTGAGGTCTTTTAATGCTTCTCTCTAGCAGGGCATCCACACAACAGGAGCTGTCCTAGGAAATGGGAAGCAAAGTGCATACCCTAAACAAAAGGACTAGCCTCACACACCAGGGTGTTGCATACCAAAAGGCCTTTGATGCTATGAGTCTTAGAAACCTTAGTGTAGTCAGTGGGAGTTCTGCACATTTGAGGAAGGAGTCCACCACCTTGTTTCTCTCTGTACTTCTCCTTGTTCCTTTAAAGCAGGCTTGCTTTTGGCCAATCCCAAGTGGAATTTTGCCTACAAAAGAGGGGGTTGATCTTTCCAAAGCCCTCAGCCATTGAGGTGAAGTAGTACTCCAAGGCAAATGCAATCTCTACTCCCTACCCGCTCCCTGGGCACTTTTGGGCTGACTCTTGCTGATGTCACAGGACCTGCCACTCTCCTTGTAAACTGCCCTAGGCTGGGAGAGCAGTACCTGAAAGGACTCACCCTGTCCTACAGCCCCAGCAGTGGGTATCTCAACATTCTGAGGGCTAGTATTCCTGTTTTCACAGCATCTAACTGATGGAGCAGTATTTCAGCCATGTTTGGCTTATCTAAAACAGAAGGATACGCTGGTGCTCCCTTTGGCACTCACTCTATCTTCGAACCACTGTGCCTGCATTATAGAAGAGGCTCAACGTTGCATTGCCCCAGCAAAACTCAGTCATCTGTCTGGCTTGTGCACCAGTACCCCAGGCAGATTACTTAAAACTGCCAGAACTTCCCACCGTAGTTCGACTCAAATTCCACTTCCTCCTAGATAAGCAAGTGGCTGACCCGAAGCTACTGTCTACCTTTTGCCATGTCTTTCTCCTTCTGCACTACTCTAAAATACTCAAAAGGGTTGTGTTCAACTGTCTTACATATTTCTTAGATATCCACAACCTTTGAGACCCCCCTACAAGAAAGTTTCCACTTCTGTGCCTCCACCGAAACTTCTCTCATGAATGTTTCCAACTTCATTGGCTCTACTAAGAACTCCAACCTTTCCTCTATCCTAATTCTTCTTGACCTGTCTGCTGCCTTTGACACTGTCAATCACTCTGATCACCTTAATACTCTTTCTCTTCGTAGGATTTGGGATGAAGCCCCAGCCTAGATTGAATCCTACTGGGCACCTCGTCAATTCGCTGTCTCATGGAACAACAACACTTCTCAACTCACTTAATTGTTGGCGTTCCACAAGTCTCGGTCTTGGGTCTCCTCCTCTTAACATTCTACACCTCTGCTCTTGGGGGACTACTCTTCTACTTTGGGTTCACATACCAACATTTTGCGGACAACACCAAAATCTTCTCTTTTCTTGAACCCTCCACTAATCTTTCTGTTAAAATGCCCAACTGTCTCTTTGCACTGTAATGGGAAACTCTACCAAAACAAAGGTGTGGTCTTCCCTGCCAAATACTTACTCTAATCTCTTCCCCTACCTTTCCTGTTACCACCTGTCACTCTCCCCTACTCTTTTTCAGCTAGAAACCTCAGCCTCATCTATGACCCTTCTCACACCTTCTCTACTTTCATCTCCAAAACTGCAATGGCGTCTTGCCTCAACTTCCTAAATATTAGGCAAATTAGGCACCTCCTTCCTTTCAACACCACCAAGCATCTCTTAGCCACTCTTGTCTTCTCTAAACTGAACTACTGCGCCAGCATCCTCTTTGGTCTCCCCAGCTATGCTTTCGACAAGATCATTAATTTCAATACCAGGACTCTTCGAACTCCCTCACTTCACACCTACTTCCTTTTACCTTCAACAGACTGGATAGCTGACAATGAAAAACAGGGCCAGATTTAAATTTCTTCTCCTGGTTCACAAATGTATCCACAGTAAGGCACCACAATATCTATCCAACTATATGAGCATGCTTGTAATTTCTGTTCTGCCTCCCTGACTACCCTTGTGGCTTCTCGCTCTCCCTGTGCTTCCTCTCGCTTCTGCTTTTTCCTCTCTTCTTGCTCCACTTGCTTGGAACTCTCTTCCTCTGGACATCTGAGAAACAGTCCACACCAATTTGTTCAAAGCAAAACTAAAAGCCTGCAACCTCGCCTCCGAGTTACTCTTAAACTACCTCCATCTGCCTTCTAGTCAACCTGTTTTCCTTGCCTCTCACCAGCCTCTGTCCCTCGCTTTCTCTGCCTCCACTCTAGCACTTCATCATGGTCACATCCCTAACACAGACTGCCATACTGCCTACCTATGCTTAGAAATGTCTAATGTTGATTGTCCTTAATCTATGTAAATCCACCCATGTATTGTCCCGGGGACTGTTGCATTTACTCATCTCCACAGTCTGGTCAGAAGATCACTGTTAACTCACCCCATTGTAAGACGCTCACTTCTTCATGTCAAATCTTATTTCTTATTTATTGTGTGTTCTTTTGTGATCAAAAGAGCTTTGGTCCTTCCTTTATATAAATAAAAACATCCATCCATGTTATAATAGTCACACTGGTACCGTTGTTACCAACATCAGAATACTCATGAGAATGTACCAGACTAATGTGTATACCCTTTCACTGATCTAAGAGTTACCAAGGCAACCCTTTCTTTGGAAAGTCAACTTATTCCTGAAGAATAAAGCTAGAACAAAACAACCTGAAATTCATCATTAGGATTAGCAAGCCTTTGTGCTACCATAGACATACCCAATACAAAAATAGGAAATCAAGGAACAAATGCCAGTTGCTAGACTATAGGGCTGAGGAACTATTAAAGAATGACTTAAAGTACTTATCTTGTCCCATCCAACAAACCTAGAAAGAATTGGATATGATCCTGGCCGACCATTCTCCCCCATGCTCCAGATAAGATTTTGAGGTGGGAGTACTTTACTCCCTATCCTTAAAGTTTGAGAGTAAATGTAATTTTTAAGATAGTAAAAATTTGAATCCCATCTATTGGGGTCTCAGAGTCGAGCAGGATATAATTTGTGCTGTCCCGAGTCCCGACACATTTGCTTGTGTACCTCCCGTACGATGATAGTCTGGAACTCTGATTGCGGACTACCAACGTACGGGAGGTACACAAGCAAATGTGTCGGGACTCGGGACAGCACAAATTATATCCTGCTCGACTCTGATTAAAGCAGCTCTATTGGGGCAACCTCCTATTTCTGAATACTCAAGATTCACCCTACCAGAAGAAATCAGACCGCACACCAAAAAGTGCGAGTCTCTAGCCCTGAAGAAAGTGGTGACACTCATCGCTATACCACTGAAACCGGTCGGCTTTTTATGTGACCTGAGTAGAAACATACGGATCAGGAAGATCCCTAAATCAGATTGCTCCTTTGACCCCGACACTAATAAGGGCTTGTCATCCTCATTTCTTTTTTTCACCAACAGGGGAACGGAGCCTCTGTATACACAAAACAGATCTCCAAAATCCCCTCTAACAAATAGGAGTCACCTATGATGACTAGCCATCCCTGACTAGTCAAGTTTGAGGTCTAATACTCTACACTTTTAACCAGTTGTAAATTCCAGAAAACGAAAATAAAGATTGAATTGTTTATTTGGAAAACAACGCAGTAAATACATTTCAAACTGTGTGGTAACCTTGAAGGAAAAACTCAGCCATCTAAAAACCACAGATTAGTCCCAAAAGAAAAGCAATACCAGAATGGATATGACTTGAATTTGAGTATAATAGTCAGTGCCTAGAAGTTGGATGAACCATGCATGAACGCTACAGAAAACATTGCATACCTATGTAGATTATCACTGCATGGAAGGTTTTGCTGAGTTTCTATTTCGATTACAAATGTAACTTTCATTTTTGATTGTTTTTGAATAGCGCTTGCACTTACTGGAGAGTTAGGTTTAGGATGTTTTAATTGTAGTGTCAAGATTTGAAACAGGCTGTGGCCCCTGTGAGTGATCTAATGACAATCACTCACCCTTGAGCAAGAACTCTTCTGCCACTGACCATTTATAGTAATTTACTCCATTGACTACAAAGTTTAATGTAAAATGAAGCGTATGCAATATCTAGTTTACATCCACAGTTTCTATAATCCGAGTGTAAATTAAATTATTAGAGTAAACATGATTTGCCTCTGCAAGAGCGTAAAAAGTATGCACCAGGCAATCGAAACCTGAAAATGAATAGGACCCTTTAGAAACAAAACACTTATTCAGTAAATATGTCTGGTTTCAAACAATATATTACATTTGTGGAAAACCTTCTACACAATAATGTGCATGACCACACCATATAGCTGCATCTTGGTGATAAATGCACACAGCAGAGGAACTCGGAAAAATACTTTTGCGTAATACTGGTTTCCTTTTAGTGAAAAAAGCATAATTTGCTACAAATGATAATTCTCAATTGTAACTCAGTTTTCCATATTAATTATATGATCCTAAAATACTAGGAAAACAGTTACAGTTACTTTAAAACACTGCAGCTCAGATAGTCATGAACCCCCTAAACATGCCCACATTTTTCGAGCGCTCAAAAACGCTTACCTGGCTTCCTATGAAATCTAGAATATCTTTTAAATTGCTTACCATTGCGCACAAAGTTATATATTGGAAATGCTCCCATTTATCGAAAGAAACATCTAAAATGGTATACAACTAGTCGCCCATTATGATCACCCTCTAAGTACTTAAATGGTTGCCCCTCGCATATGCAAATCAACCGGATATAGCAGATCAAGTACAGGTAAAGCAATTAAACTTTGGAACCGCTTACCAGTTGATCTGTGTACAATTGGAGATCTTTTGATGTTTCGAAAAAGCATTAAAGCTTTCTCATTTTTTTTTAAAAAAAAGTGTTCTTAAGGGTTTACTGCCTTACTTGCACATACTTACTTGCATATAATATAAGTATGCATGCTTAAATACTGCAAAGTTGAAGTGCCCTCCTAGCCCTGTTATAGGAGGATACAAGAATAAAGGACACTCACATAAAACTTACATAGCCTGATGCAAAGGCGAAATGCAACTTTTGTGTCTGAGATTGCAGAATCTCCATGGAAAGACGCAATACAGGATTAAACGTAAATACAAACATTTCCATGACTGAAGGACCCACTAAGATAGTTACCAATTATCTATGAGATAAAGTAGAGATGATGGGGAGAATGGTAGAAGAAAACATATCACCTGACCCGTATACTATATTCCAACCATAGACGAGATGCATGGACCCTACTTTATGCCCTGTAGCCGGAGCATGAAGGAACAGGAAGTGAACCAAAACGCAATCTTCACTAGCAATGCAGCTAGCCAGGATTTGCAAACAGGGAACATAGCTACTCCCCAAGCCAAACTTCAACACAGAAGAGCGGATCACCTAAGCTGGAAGGTCCAACATGGCACATAAACTTGGATGGCAGAAGGTGAGCATGGCTGCCTGTTAATAAATGCCCAGATATTTCCTTAACCTGTAGCCCAATTGGGATGCTTATCAAGAAGAGTAGCCTCCATAATATATTGCTGGATTCAAGGAGCTCATAGGCTCCTATTCGTATCTTGTAAGAGTCCAGACAGCTGGACTAAATCCACCAGGCCTTCTAAGGCCCCCTGCTGAGACAACTCTGTAAGATTGGGAGAGTGAACATGAAGACCTTTATTATGGACCAAAGTAACGGTCCAACCTCCTTAAAAAGTACAATCCGAGGACTAGTCCAATATAAATATGCTTGACACTACCCAGCAAGACAACTGGGTAATGTTGGGGTACGATAGTCCTCAGATCCTTCTGTGTGAATGCATTCGAGGAGTCGACTCCTCACTAACATCTCTTCCATGGTGAAATGACGATAAGAACTGAATAAGAGTTAGCATCTTAGTTATTAATACAGTGATTCATGCCACGCTCTCTCAGCATCCAAGTACCCCAACAATCACCAGTGGCTTTCATCTAGCAACCCAGAGACCATCATAATGAACTAGTCTGTAGGCAGCCATGCTATCCCCACTGACACGTATGTAGCCACTCCACAGTGAAATGGAGGAGACAACCAGAAGTAGACCAGTGTCCCAGAGAACCCAATCTCCACAACAAGAACCCATGATAGATTACCAGGCCTATATCTGGCCCCTCTCATAGATTATATTGATCAAGAGAATTGTTGAATGTATAACTATATAAGTAGACGTGCCCCATTGTGTAGTTCAAAATCGTGATTTAAATCTGTAACCATCTGGAACTTCTATCTCCCCTTTATTTCACCCAAAAAACATTGTCTTCACTTACCTCATCTACATTCACTTTGCCAGATGTTTACTTTGTCATGCATTTACTTCTTCATGCCTTTACTATGTAGGCATCTTCGAATTGTGAGGATGGAAATGGATGTGGTTAAGGTTAGCGTTACGATCAAGGGATGGGAGGGGAATAATATGGGGTAGAAAAGAGGAGTAGGTACCAGGGTCTCCCCCCGGTAATGACTTAGTAAATTAGGCTTTTTTTTTATATAGCTCTACAAACCCTCAGGTATCCGAGCGCTGCTTATTATTACCCACGGTGTGTGGTGCTCATTTATCGACCTCGGAAGGATGAAAGGCTGAGTTTGGCCCCGCCGGGATTCGAACCTGCGTTAACAGGCTCTGCACGGGTGTCAAAGCGAGCGCTCTACTCGCTGTGCCACTTGACCGGAGAAGTGAAAGATAGGACAAGTAAAGGTATGGAGAAGTAAAAGTGTTAACATGAATATATGAGAGAATGCAGGCGAAGTAAAGACATGCATCCTCAGAAACCTACTTCTGAGATAGCAATAGCAGCTGTCAGTTATACTCCTAATTTCAGGGATGGAAGGAGGACCTGCATCGAACCTATGGCAAGTTCGAAGTGCACGTCTGATGTCTATCCCACCACAGAACAGCCGATAAATATTTCGTACCACAGGATACAACGGGCATAATGTGATTTTAGGGATTAAAACCTTTTATTCTAGGGACACTGTGATCCTTGCATGGACACTTTGAGGTGCAACACCAGTATAACATAGCCTTGCATCACATGAGCATAGGGGGTGGGATGGGTGAGCTAAGACTGGCAAAACACATGTACTGAAATAACATGTACTGAAATACAGGAACCTGGCAAAACTATGTATTCTACACAACAACATAAACACTGAGGCATAGGAAAAGTAAAAACACCTGGTCAGTCTGTTAACATGTATTTCCACGCCATGTAATTAAATGGAGCAAAAGGGGCCACTCCCACACACTACTATTACATGAAGAGGTCACTTGAGGGTGAGAACCCAGAAACGCCTGTAATCAATGCCTTCATATTTCAGAATTCCCTGCCTGCTCATGCATACATATCCTCATCATTGAAGACCCTAGCAAATTAATTGAGGATCAGTTTGGTATGCTAAACAGGACAGATTGGACTTCAAGAAAACACCAGATGTTGCATCAATAGCCATATTACCCCATCACCCTCTCTAATGGAAGAGTTGGCGAGAAGGAAAACTGAGCAAATGAAGATCAAGAGGACATTACAGAGACCAAAGGGAGTAAAAGCGGCTTGTGTCTTAATCCACACGCTTCAATTCAACTCGAGATATAAAGCACAATGACAATGCATTGGTCAGGTTGGACCTTCTCACCACTGAACTGTAAACATTTCCACATTCCTGTGCAAACACACAACTCTGTGAGCACTGCGCTGCTTATCCTTGGATGCCTAGTATACGAGCACAGCTCTTAACAGTATGAGAATGAACTGTGCAGGAAAGGGAACATCATCAATGGATGACACTCTATTGACTGAATGATCCAACAGCCTGAAAAGTGCTTACTTTGTGAACTCACCACAACTAAGAAGAGGGGGTACATAAATAAATATATATTTTTATCTCACAGGGCTTGCAGTATCGGCCCTGCAGTTATAGTTAAGTTGCTCAACTGATAGAAAGAGCACTTATTGGGCAGCTTATTACTTTGCCCCCCTTGGA
This sequence comes from Ambystoma mexicanum, assembly GCF_040938575.1. Taxonomy (NCBI): domain Eukaryota; kingdom Metazoa; phylum Chordata; class Amphibia; order Caudata; family Ambystomatidae; genus Ambystoma; species Ambystoma mexicanum. Next base: position 831,471,180 of record NC_090941.1, read on the forward strand.
CGAATGCTCACCAAACTGCACAAAAAGTATATGGCCCCCTCGGAAACGATTCTGTGAAGTATGGTGCAGTTCCCTCCTGTTATAGTTATAACGCAGGTCCCAAAATGTGTGGAAATCTTCATAGACACAATGGAAAAAATCTTTTGCTTGCGCCTACAGCCCAAGCCACTGGACGGATTTTCACCTAATTTGTGCCAGGAGTGGTGGCTTCGTCCCAAAAGCTTGCTTTTGTAAATATGGTGTAAATCCATCCAGTAAAATTGACAAAAAGTAGGACATTATTTCTTTCATATCTGGCTCTGGTCTGCAGACTCACTTCCCGATTCGCTGATTGGATGGTGAAAACGTAAGGTGTGTCATATTTTCGGAAACAGTTGCCATTTGAATCTGCGGACAGCCGCCATTGTCCATGGACAGCGCAGAGGGGAAAAGTGTGGAAAACACATTTGGGGTTATTTGGTGGCAGAGAGAGGGGCTAGAAAGGGTGGATGGTGGAAGAAAGTTAATATGGAGCTGTTTTAAAGGCGAAAAAGGGTTTTTGCAGGTGCTGCTGAATCTGCAGACATCGCCGCTAACGGCAGCTAGAGCAGTGAGAAAAAAGTCTGGAAAACACATTTGGAGTTATTTGGTGGACGAAAGGGTGGCCAGTGGAATAAAGTTGATGGGAGCTGTTTTTATAGGTGAATAAAAGCATTGCAGGTGCTGCCGAGTCCGTGGATACTGCGGTAGTCTGCGGACCTGCACATGCCATCTGGTTCTTTTAAGGGAGATTAGCCAATTTGGTTTTGTGGCTCAGGAGGAGGAGTTGAAGTCTACAGGAGTACAGGGCAGGGAAGTGTTTTCTTTGTTGTGTGTAGTGCAGATGGTTATGGCTGTGGCTGTGAAGAGACAGTGTGTGGATGGTGGGAGATTTATTTATTTATTTATTTAAATTTATATAGCGTGCAAGTAACCCATGGGCATTGAGGCGCTGTTACTTGCAGGAGCTTAGTTACAGGCAAAGAGGCATTCATCAGTACATTATGTATTCAACAGGCATAGAGCTGCTGTTTTGGTTGGTACAGTTGGTCATTAAAAACAGTTTATGCACTGGAACATAGGAGATGTATTCAACTGGTGCGAGGAATCTTATGTGAATAAGATGGTTTTTATGGATTTGCGGAAGGTGCAAAGGGAGGCCTCACCTCGGATTATAGGAGGTAGGGTGTTCCAGTGAGTGGGTGCGAGATATGGGAAGCTGGAACCGCCAGTTCTGGCTTTTTTTACTAATGGCACAGAAAGCACAGATTCCTGGGTCCATTAATTGAAGGTTTATAGTGAATCGTGTGGCATCTCTGCTACTATTGAATTGAACGAAGAGGAAGTTTCGTGGTTTGCAGTTTGTAGGTTGAACTGGGTAACCTTATTACCATTCTGTGATAGGATGGTTCACTTTAAACATCCAGACATTATTGTGGTGTATTGTGGAGGCAACAGTTTGGGCTACGTGACTCCAGGATCTTTGCAGGTTGCATTGAAGGATATTTTGAGAATCCTAATGGAACTGTTTCGGGCTGTGAAGGTTATTTTTTCAGAAATCAATCGAACAAAATATGGAGAGGTCCAAATTTGTTTTGTCCTCAGATGGAAAAAGGTAGGCAGCTTGTGACTGGAGGTGTATATGCTTTTTCATATGCTTTAGGATTGCCACCTTTTCACAACGAAAACATAAAATTTAATGATGTAAATAGTTTGAGGCGATGGAGTGAATTTGACGGATATCGGAAATCAGATTTTTCTTTTCAATATCCAAAATGCACTAAAACAATTTTTTGTGAAGTATTTTCTTATTAGTTATAGTAAATAAAAAACAAAACCAGAAAAATTAGAAGCAGTGAAATTTGGAAAAAAGAAATCAGTTCAGTAGAACATTTGTCAGTTTAGTATATAAAACCCTCCCAAAAATAAAAAAAGGTTCTTTTAAGAGCCACCATTTTTAACGTAAAACTATTCAAATGATTTTAATTGCCCCACCCCACTCTTGGAATTTTCCAGATGTCCTCAGACTATGGTACTGTCCGCGGACCATACAGGCTGCAAAAAGTCCTGTGTATTCTTTTTGACTTCTATTTTTTAACTAGGAAAGGTGGCTCCTAAAAGACCATTTATTTTGTGTTTCTGGCTTTTATATATATATATTTTTTGTAGGACAGGTGAGGAGGTCAGGGGGGAGGGAAAGAGCATCAACAATGGGTATGGAGGGGCAGGTGGACAGGGGAATATGTTGGGTGGGCCTTAAGTGTAAGGTAGTGGGCAGTGTTTCTCATGCTCCTTGACCGAACCCTCACAAATACTTTAAAACTGCTCCGCCCTATAGAGCGGTGTGTTGCACTACATGCAGAAAACTATAACCCTCGAAAAGATAAGGATCAACAGCCTCCTGTATGGTCTGCCAGGCAGCTGGTGGGATCCTCTGCCCCACAGGATTATGCTGTGTGGTGGCAGGAGCGGTTGAGGGAAATGGGGTAGAGGACATTAACCTGCTTCTCCTTGAGAAAGGAGCAACTTTTCTCAGAGTACCTGGCTGATTGGATCTGTGTGGCGGTGCATGGAGGTTGTTTCGAAGGAGTACTGCCAGTGCTGTGTGTTACTTAGTATGACCACACCCTCAATGTATTCAACATGAGCAGCCAGAGTCTTTGGGACCCCCCTACGGTCTTAAAGAACCGCCACACCCATGACTGTCTCCAGGCGCTAGAGGTGGGCGCTTCTTAGTATTTTTTGTGGTCTTTGTTATCCTCCTCTGCATTACTTTTTGGCAGCTGATAACTTTGGCACCATTTTACAAACGGTCGCCAAACTTTGCAGAGAGGTGCACGCTGATTGGATATTTGAAAACATGAGGTATGTTATAATTTTTTTAATGGGGGCCATATTGGATGGGCGGATCACAACCTTTGTCTGTGGACAGTGCCGTGAGGAAAAGTCTGGAAAATATATTTGTGGTTGTTTTGTGGACGAAAGAGGGCTTGGAAAGGGTAGGGGAGTGGAAAAAAGTTGGTATACAGCTTTTTCTATAGGTGAAAAGAAGCCGAGTAGGTGATGGTGTGTGTGTGCTGTGAATTTTTGTGTCCATTGACATTATTGGAATTGCAGGTGGCAGGGGTCTAGGGAGTGTTGTTATTTGAAGGTTTATTGTACATACTTGGTATACTTCTATTGTGGTGGTTGTGGCCAGTGGCTAGATTCTTGGGGGTATGGCCGTAGGCTGTGCCCCCAAGAATCTGCCCACTGGCCACATACACTATAGTAATATGTGTTTAGTTATTATAGGTAGTATAAGGGCAGTGTACAGTGTTCATAATATGGTGTAATAATATAATTGAAGTGTAAATGACATTTTTCAATGTAGTAGAATTGAGGATAGTGCTCATTGATCTCTCCTCTTCCTTTAACACAGTGTACCATTCTATGTTTATTGAACACTTCCATGATACCTTTGGCATCGCAGACTGGGCACTGGACATGCTGACCTCTTTGCTGACTAACCACCCTTTTCAGTTTTAACTGAGCCGTTTGTTCTCCATGTTAGGCAGAATCACATGCAGTACCCTTTGGGACCACTACATGCAATTAAGACTACAAGTGTCAGTACAAATTCACCTTTGGTACAAGCCTGTACTACACAGTAAAGTGGTATAGATGGCTGAGCAGCCAGACTTATCTCAAGAGTTGAGTGAGCAGTAGAACAAGTTACACATAGGGCCAACAAATACAGTGATTCAAACAAACATTTTACTCAAGGTTTCTTGGTAAAAGAATATACATTTATTTACACAGTCAGATTGAAAACATTACACTAGCAAGAGCAGCTCAATATCAGATACTAATATACTACAAATACACAACCAAAAGTTACTGAACAAGTTCAGCTCCCCTGAAGTGGGAGCAAAATGGCACTTCAGATACTTTAAAAAGGGGTCAAAAGACAAGATTATAAGAATAGACAGCCCAAATGCTTTCATAGGCAGGGCAAAGGGTTTCAGTAAACTACAACCAGCAATTCAGTTCATAGGCCTGGGCAAAGTCCATGGTTCAGAGTTTTTGTATAGGATAGCACAGTTCTGGTAGTAAACGGTTTTTAGAATAATTTGGTTAGACAAAAAGTTTGACGAATGTTTAAGGAAGGTCAAGCCTTCGAAGTTGGGAAAGTTCCACGAATATTCGCAATGGGCGAAAAGATTTCCGGACTGTGTTTGCACAGAACCTTTTTAATGAAGAAGAGCTGTAGCTGAGGCGGCAGTTCCTGGCAGTTCAAGCAGATTTCGCTGTTCCTGAGCTTCAGTCGTGGGGACAAGAAGGAGGACGTCTGGAGGTTCCTGCACTGCCCAGGGATGAGGCCACAAGCTTAGAAAAACTTTGGTTTAAGTTGCGAGTGCTTTAAAGACCACAAACTGGTATCCTTCCCACTGGCTATCCGGTTCTCCACGGTGTATAACTGGGGGGTGTGGTAGCCGCTGGTGTCGAATTTGAACATATCTTTAGTATAGTATGTTATAATATTCTAGTATAGCTAGATCAGTGTTTGTAACAATCACCAAGGACCCAACATGAGAGTATTCTGAATAGTGCTCACATGCGGTGTGATACTGAGGCTGGTTTGGAATAAATCACAAATCTGTTCCTTGTCTCATAGGTATCAAAAAAAGTTAATGCATTTATTTACATGTTATAAAATAAATTGATATTAGAACAATTAAGGTAGTATATATCATTTTAGCTATGCAAAAGAAAGACAAAGACAGTATGCATATACATAAGGACCCACATCAAAAACTAAACGTTGGTCTTAGAATTGTGTGGCATAAATTATTTACATAGGAAGGACATTACTTTTGCCATAGAAGGAACCGTTCATTGAGTTCAAACAAATCAAAAAGGAAATAATTGCAATGCGATACTTAAGGTACATTAATGGAATTCAGTAACAGCAATTTTTCAAAACTAAATGAAGAGAAAAAGAACAAAGCAACAAATAAGCAATGTGGAGGATGAATAGTGAACAGTTTCTTTCCAGTAATAGTTCCAGAGCACGAGAAGATTCTGAGTCCGGGGGATGTTCAAAGTCCAATATCCAATATGACCCTCAATTGGATTTATGTTCTGTAAGGTGAAATACTTATTGTTATGAAAGGAGAAGGGGGGAGGGGATTGTGTTGCACACTAGTTTGGTAATGACCAATACTTGTCCTTATCCGGTTTTCCACAGCACTCTGCAGAAAATTCCACCAGGAGGGGACGGTGTCCAGGGGGCTTACGAGTTGGTTGTTCCCACCAAACTCTTCCCATCAAATTTCTTCCCAGCAGGGAAGAAGTTAACCTTGAAAGGCTTCTCTGTCGATGGAGTTTCAGGCAATTCGGACCTGCAGCAGGGCTTCACCGGTCATCCAGGAGTTGCAGTAGTCCTCTTCCTTCAGCTCGTCTTCGGTTCTTTCGTTCCAGTGGTTAACTCTGCTTTCCAAGTCCCAGAGACCTGCTTTTAAACAGTTTTCCCCCATTCATTCCAGCCTGGCTGTCATTCACACAGCAGGGTGGCTGTCCTTGCCGGACAGCCAGCCGGCCAATCATGCCAGAGTGCATTCAGGTCTCCTAGGAGACTAAACTCCCTCACATCCTGTCCACCACAGACCCTCAGGCGCCAGAGGAGGGCTTCAGCACTGAAGCCCGCCAAAGGACAACGAACAAAGGGACCAAACCAGGTTTGGCGCGCAGAGACAAACACAACAAGGACCTTTCCTAAAAGAAATGGCGAAAAAAGATGACCAGAGTCTGTTTTTACAGATAGGTCTTGGGCGCCATATTGAAAAACATGGCTGACCCGATTTTTAGCTACCTTTTGTTCGCAGTCGGGAAAAATCATGGTAGTTTGATCTAAACCACTGCCACCAGCCATTTAAAGTAGGAAAGGGTAACATTTTACTGTTACATGAGTGTTTTGACTCAGGGGATGCTAGGCAACCCCTCGAGCACTCTATAGGATGAAAGTGTGTGCTGGGTCAGTAAATTTAAAGAGACTAGTAAAGGCAATTTAACTTTACATGCTCTGGGAGACAGTAGTCAGTCCCAGAGAAGGTGTTTAAACCTTGGGAAGTCTGAAAGACATCCCTGTGCCACTGCGCTGAAGGTGCTGTGTGACACACAGAAACAGATGATGCCAATGGTGTTGTTTTAAAACCCCATAACCAAAGAACACACAAGTAAATTACACATCAAAATCCATGAAAGAGTGGGGAAAAAAAGGCTCACACTCTTCCCAGGCAAAATATAAAATCCTAGAAATCCAGCAAAGTTGCTGCGGATCTCAAAAGGTAAGGGAAATTAGCACATTCTTGAGAATTCTCCCTAACACTCAACCACCTCACTTTCTACCTGTAGCATCTCCCAGGGTTTTATCCTATCGCTGTGGCTCTTTAATATGTATCTCACCCCTCTGTCTCACTTCATCTGCTCCTTCTTTCCTAATTTCCAGTGTTATGGTGATGATACACACCTTTGCTTGAAACGTCCCTCTACTACTTTCTTATCTGCATCAGGCATGGTGTGTGGCTAACTATCTTGGTATCTATAGACCGTTGAAGTCCCACAGGGGTGCGGTCCAGCAGGACCGTATCATCTGCATAAGCAATCCATGAGCAGGCAACCCCACCAATCCGTGGCCGGAAGTTGCCACACGTGCTCAGTGTCGCACCCATGTCTGCCACAAAGAGGTTAAACAAGAGGGCCGCAAGGTCACAGGCCCGCCTGAGTCCTCTATTTGCAGACATGGGAGCTGAGACAGCATCATCTTGCGAGTATCTCACAGTAACAGTGGTGTTAGTGTATAGTGACGTAATAAAATATAGTAAATGCTTGTTGATGCCCCAACATTCCAATTTGGTCCACAAGGTAGATTGAACTATGCAATCAAAAGATGCGGTATAGTCAACAAAGCACAAATACAATGCACCATCCGAACCACCCAGGACATCTGCAGCCAAGAGTTGAAGCACCCATATGGTTTGAGTTGCTGAACATGCTTTCCTAAATCCAAGCTGTTGCAGCTTGAGCAACTCACTTTCCATAACCCATTTGGACAATAATCACAATAGAATAGTAGCAAAAACGTTACTACTAGTGTCCAGCATCGCTAGTAACCTATAGTTACTTGGGTCTGTGTGAGCTCCTTTCTTATACACTGGTATGAAGATGGAGTAGAGCCAACTCTTAGGCAGGACTCCATATACAATAAAATTGACATACATATCATGTACGATTGTCACTCAATACAGAGGATTTTTCTTTAGAACAACTTTGGCCACATCATCGGGGCCAGGGGCCTAGATGATTTCAGTTTGGTAAGGATGTCAAATAGCTTGGCCTTGCTTGTTTCTACCAGGAATTCACCTACAAAGGAAGTTTTAGGCTAAGATCTCCACTCTCAGCACACGAGTCCCAGTATAGATTCCTCACATGCTTGGACCATTCCAGTTCCGTAATTCCACAAATCTCTTTTGGAGCATATGCAGCAATGTGAGAACAGTATAGGTACCAGAATTTGCATACATCATTAGTTTTAATCAATCCAAATACCATTTTTCAATTGGCCGAACTAGTACTTTGCTTATGTAGCCGTGCCCAATTCTTGTAATTGGTGGTAAGCATCCTAATCATAGGTTTTTATTAGTGCAATTTAACCATAACGTCTGTTTTACAAAGTGTTTTCACTAAATTTCATGGGTTTTTACAAGTGCACCCTAATTTGCTACACCTTTCTAATATCATACTCGCCCGCAATATAGCAGCATATTTTGCCGATCTAGGATGTTTCAACTAAAAGCTGTGCTTTTCCCCACCTCGTAGCAACATTTGTACTACTTCTATTAACTTTCTGCAACTTTTTGCATGGGCAATAGAGGGTTAGGATGTGTTGCAGGTCACCATAAATGCAGGTTTTTTTCATTTTAAAATGCAAACAGCAGCAGCTCCATGACATCAGCCCCAGAAAAGGCCTATTTTAATATTTTCTTCGGTCCTTACATCGTGCTTCATGCCAGCCTCCTCCCGCCTCTTAGCAATGCAACTAGAACTGAACCCATGTTGCACTGCATCCTCTTGTTTCCAAAGCAAGTGTGTTGTCCCTGAGCTATCCTTCCAAACATATATTTTTTTGCTTGAGGCTGCAACAGATGGTTTGCTTCAAAGGCAGAGGGCAACTTCATGTAAATTAATGATCTAACCTTGTATCTATCTACAGTGTGCCTGTGATGCAGGTCTGGCAGATCTGTGTCAGGTCTCACAGTGCCCAGGCAGGATTGGTGAAAGAAGCCACTGGGGCATACCTCTCACATCACAGGCCCAGTGGCTCACTGGATGTGCAAAGCAGACAATGAGAAGCACAGATGAGATGTGCGGTCATACTGTACTGTCACTGAGTAGTTCAGGTTGTCTGACCCATTCCCAGCTAGCTAGACCTAGCCCCCATAACCTTCCTGTTGCTACAGTACTGGTTATGAGCTGCACAGACAGCCCCATCTCTGAACCCACCTTTCAGGCATTCTTCACTAATGGACTGCCAACCTGATAGTGATGGAGGCTTCATGGTTTTTCCTGCATCCCTATTATTTCTCCAGCTAACAAGATCTAGATTCTAGGTGAAAAAAGCTGTGGCACATTTAGCTGCATTTACAACTGCCTTTTTCAGGGGCAACTTAGATATCTACTCTTGGCACTGCCTCTTTGTCCAGTTGCCATCAGGTCACAAGGACAGGTCTAGGGGTAGCAGAGGGAGAGCCAGGGGTAGCATCTGCTACCTCTGGCAACTCCTGAATGATGTCCCTGATTCACAAGCTTACCACCTTACCTCAAAAAATGAACAGTGCTGGTATTGTGTTCTGTGGACAAAATCCATCCTTCCAAGTGCTTCGTTTTTTTACCTGCCCTGCATTTGGTTTTCTAGACACGCCCAGTCGCTGTTAGAAATAGAAAAATTACTACTGCCGACAGGGAGAGTCCTGAAGAAATTAGAAACATGCCTCCATCCCTGGTGGAACCTGTCCACCGGCAGATGACCCTAAAATGTTTTTTTAAAGAAGTGCCTTTGGAAAATAAAAAGACAAGTAGACCATTTCAAATTGAGTTTTTGAGGGTGTGGTGGGCGACTCTGGAATCATGGAACAGGTTTGTTACTTGCAACCCACGGCCTCCGCTCTCAACCTGACACTGATTGCCAGCCACAGAATTGCAGAATGCCCTTACCCCTTGAACAACAACAGGTAAGCACTTCATCTCGTGCCAGGCACAGCACGAGGAAAAGATGCATAGCATCTATAACACCAAACTTACACTACGCTACTACACCCCACCCTTATTTCAAAAACGTACACAAAGGAAGACTTGAAGAATATAAAAAAACACATAATATTTCAACTTCGCTGACAAGCGTCTGTCCCTGCTCAAGAACCTTAGTCCACCCACCCCACATGCCTCCCCCATGGGGGATGTATCCTCTATAGATTCTGTCCTAATGCCTCCTTCTACTACATTAGCTAATACTAAATCTGCCTTTAAATCATTTTCAGGCTGCACCTCAACCCTACCAAACAGGCCTCAATTTGCTTCCTGCCTTTCTTCCCCTCATAAGCTCGAATGATGTACACTCGGTGAGACCATTTGCAGTACGCCTATGGGCTTTTATAGCTCTGTCATCACCAACCTCCACCCCAAACCACTTGTGAGCGCTTGTGTATAACTTCTTTGAGAAACCTTTTACTCGCTCCACAAGACCATAAGCACTGGGGTTATAGAAAGCAGTGCTGCAATGCTGCATACCTCTTTCTTTCAGAAACTGCGCCATTTTATGTCATACAAATTGGACCCCATTGTTGGTCACTTTACTTCCTGGGATTCTGGCCCTATTACAACCTCTTTCCCAGCCTCCCTGGAGCAACGTATCTACTCCGCAAGGGGGTGTCCCCAGAAGTTCAAGAAACTATGGGGGAAATTGGAAGAATAAACATTGAATACAGAATACCGTGAATGCCCTGACCTAACCAGACTAGTGTGTCTGAGAACTTCAGTGCTCCAATTCTGATATTCATTGTCAAATGTTTATTCTGTTTTCAGCGACCCCGCTGACTGTGCTCCTAATGCGAATGTGTACTCATATTGTTTTCTTGTTTGATAAAACGTAATAAAAAGAGCTAAAAAAAAAAAACTCTTTCCCAAAAGTCTATTACCATATCTGTGTTGACTGAACTCACTGGGGCCACTTCTATCCATCGTGAGGTATAGTTCACCGAAACCAAAAGGTATCTGGAACTCTCACCCAGAACCTAAAAGGGACCCATTATATAGAGGACCACCTTGCTACAAACTCCATCCAGAATCAAAACAGGATGTAATGGCTGCGCCCTTACCACATGACAGTTGTCACTGATGGCACAAGGTACAATCTCTGCCCACATTCTCCATATCAGTGTCCATAGCTGGACACCAATACAATTCTGTTTGTTAATATCCTTCCTAGATGTCCTTCATGGGCCAGCTCAACCAAACAACTCCTCATGTCTACGGAGGGACTAACCTGTCACCCCTGGTAAGACCCCAAGGGCTCTCCACCAGCTTGTCTAAAACTGAAGCATATTTCTTCCCTTCTGCTATGCTCTCAATCTTTGTCCATACTTCCTTCGACCACTTACAAATCCATGCTAATTCAGGGTCTTTTTCATTCCCTGCCCACCATTTCTCTTTGTCTACAGCCAGTGTGATGCATGCAACGTGTGTACTCTCCCCCCACTTGTTCAGTTTCACCTGATACTGGCAACCTGGATAAACAGTCCGCAACTGCATTTCTCTGACCCAGAACATATTACACAACAAAATTATAATCTTTAAGGTCAACCATCCATCTGGCGATACAAGGAGACATGGATCCAGCCCTTTTGTAGTCAGAACATGAACGAGTGGCTTGTGATCGGTCCGCACAACATAGGGAAACCTCCACAACAAAGTGCAGAAATGTTTGGATGGCCAACACGCAGCTAACGCTTCCTTTTCTATAATAGAATATCTCATTTCTGGATCTCGCAAAACTCTAGAAGCAAAAACTGTAGGTCTGTAGTGACCTTCCATCCACTGCTCTAATACTGTCCCAAGGCCCACAACAATGGCATCCACCATCAGTACTGTCTTACACCAATAATTGACAAATACTGTGGTGTATCTACATCATATTTCACCGTGTCAAATTCTTGCTCACATTGCCGTGCCCTATCAAATGTTACATGTTTCTTTAACAATACTCTCGTTTGAATAGTTTTCTCTGCATACCCTGTGATGAATTTTACATAATACTCTGCCATGCCCAGGAATGATTTCAACTGTTCCTTAGATGTCACAGTGGGTGTTTGGGACATAACCTTTCCTAAACCTTCTCTCGGTCTAATTACCTCACTATCAATTGTGTGCCCTAGAAATGCGACACTCAGCACTCTAACCTGGCACTTAACTCCTTTTCACTGTTAAATCTCTTTCTTGTAAAACAGTCCCACACCAGTGTATCATCCTGAAAATAACCTACCCTGGCAAATCTGCCGAACAATTCTTGCATCAAACGCTAGAAGGCGGCTGCTGCCGATTCCAACACAAAAGCAATTCTGCAAAACATGCACGCCCCAAATGGTGTAATAAAAGATGTTAAATGACAACATGCCTTATGTAGCTCTAGTTGAATGATACGCAGATGACAAATCAAATGTCTAATACCGTGAAGCTTGCCCCATTGTGGTTAAGAGTTAATTTATGTTGGGTAGGGGATGCCTGTCGACCCAAATACTGTTGTTCAAATCGCGTAAATCCATGCACATCCTTAATCCTGTTTTTTTAGCCCGAAAAATAGGTGATGGACATTCCGATGCTTCATTGCCTACAATCACTCCCTCAGCCACAAGTTTATCTAATTCCCCTCTGAATGCTTCCCAAGCAACGACGGCACATTCTGTACCTTATGTTTCTTAGGTAACGCCCCCTTTTCCATATTATCTTATGTGTGAACCCCTTGAATCTGCCTAACTTGTTGCAGAAAACAACAGGATAAGCCGCTTTGAGACTTTCCTCCGACAGATGAACTTCAGCTTATGCACAAGCACCCTTATTTGCCACATATATTTTCCCTTTATTCTTCCTTCCCTTGTATTTGATTTGTGCCCACTCATATCCCGAAACAATAATTGGGACTTGGCCATAGGCACTGTTAAAGAAAGGGTCCCAGATCCAGCACTGCTGCTGCAGGACTGCTAATGAATAAACAACCTCTCCTATGTGTTGGGGGCCTGCTCCAGGTCACCGTGCAGGCCCCATGCACACGTCGGGAACACCCGACACTGTCTGTTGTTGCGGCAGTCACGCCACGGATCCAGGAATGGGGGTCACACCATTCACTCCAGGTCACTGGAGGCACACATGTGGCCGGCGGCACCCAGCACACAACGGCCCCGGCTCTGGGGGCACCCAGGCTGGGGTCGCAGCTACAGCTGTGATCACAGGGCTGCAGCACTTTCCAGGGACGGTGTTGCCCAGCCTTGGGCCCATGGCACACGGTGTAGCACCAGCATGGTGCGGAACAGAAAGGACACCAGAGTCGTCGTTGGTCTGACTGCCGAGCTGGAAGCCGCTCAGAACTTTTATTAAGTTGGTCACGTGGCTATTGCCATGTGACCTAGTACAACATCCTGGGAGCTACCATGCTCCCAGGAGGGGTGCTATGCAACACCATGGGTCCGGATAAAATAATATTTAACACCACTATTAAAATCACATTTTGGGTTGTGCAGAGGAGTGCCGGCCCTCACAGATGTATGGATATTTTATTCATTTTTAGAGATCGAGTAGGAGGATGGTGGTAAGGAGGGATGGACAAAGCAAAATACAAGACGAATTGGACCAATGAGTGGAACTTTCCTCATTAAGGACTCAAGTCGAGGGTACACACGGGGGACAGGGTCCACCCACTTTTTTCAGAAAGCGGACGCCGCCCCCCTGATATTTCAGGAGCTGTGTGTAAAACAGTACACTTTGACTGTCTTTTTTCACATTTATTCTTTTACATGCGACTTGCAGTTGCCAGGTTCAGAGGTCTGGCACTTTATCACTGCTGCATATGGGTGGTGAAAAATAATGAACAATTAAAGGTGAAATGTCACATTTCGGGAGTGCATTCAACATTCATGGGTTTTAAAACGTGCACACTTTTTTAACATTTTCAAACACTATTAGAAAAAAAATATACTCCCTTGTTTTTTTGTTTGTGTGAATTTTATGAAAGGCAAATAATCCATCCTGTGCAATTTGTATGGTTATGCAAAGCCAATTGAATGAAATTTGCATATTTCACTTTGCTATGCTAATTTCTGGTGACGTCATGTCCGATTGCCTGTGTTAATGATTCCGCCCACTTTTTATTTTAGGACTTCACCCCTGATGCTGGACCGAATTGAGACCAGAGTGCATCTCATATCTACCTGCAAGAGCTCTGGGAGAGAGCCGAAGCTTTTGCCAGCTAGGCCCAAACATCGAGATGATTAACCTTGCTTCTGCCATTGCTTGCCTTTTACCGCTGGGGGTCTCCCTACACCGTGTTATTGACATTGTGCTTCCTTTCACAGTGCTGGCTTCATTCAAGTACTCGACTTCTCCACTAGAGTGTAGACCTTGCCTGTTGGTGTCCTGCTCGCTCGGTTTTACACACACACACACACAATGAAAGTTTAAGCGGAGTTTGTAAACCCGGTGCAGTCACGGACAGCGGGCAGCCCAGATCAGAAGGGAAAGGGAAGCTCCCCTCTCGCTGATTTCACGTAAAATCACGGCTGTCCAAAGACCAGCGTCCCCGCAGCGCTGGCAGCCAGAGGCCCCTGCTCCGGCCATGGCCCCCACAGACCTGAAGCGAAAAAGGACGGCGCTGAGGGATTGCTGTGAAATGCTGGGAGCCCGTAAGTTTCTCCAGCCTCTCTAGCTTGTCGCTGGAGTTGCAGGGCTTCGGAAACCGATATCCGAGGTTGCTGATGTCTGGCAGGAGGGGAGGGGGAGTGGAGTTTGTACAGAAACAAACTTGCTACATACCCGTAAGCGCTCACAGGGGCTCATTTGAAATGCAGCGCAGAAAGGAAAAAGCTTAAGGGGGACAGAACGTGTGTGTCCGGGCGTCCTGACTAATTGAAGAACAGCAAGCTGTGGAGGATGGCTCTGTGCACAGCCTCGGGGATCCGCGTGGATATCGGCTGCTTTTATCCATGCTCGTCCTTGGCTGCGGAGACCCAAAGCCACCAGGATTCCCAAACCCTGTGCAGATGAGAAAAGCCGGGGAGATCTGCTCGCAGCCTGCCGGTGTGTTGTTGCTTTCCCTCATTTTAACCACGTTTGTTGCTTGCTGCTGAGTGCCGTGTCACTTTGGGAGCCAGGCGGGGCGTTCGTAGCTTCTTGCCATCACAACTTCTGCAACTTTCCTTGTTCCTTGCAGCTCCTGCAAGGGGTGTCGGAGGGCACCCAGCAGCACTGTCTCTTCCCAGCCTGCACAGCACTCTGCAATCGAGCCCTCGCCAAGGTGCTGTCAGATCAGCTGCGTGTGGTGCAGAGCGTGTCTGCATTGGTGTGTTCCTTCTGCTTGTAGATAAGATAATCGTGTGGATGTGTTGACATCGCCACAGGTTACACATGCGCATTTGGAAGTGAAAGAAAGAGGCCTGGCTTTAGCACCTGGAGGCTTTGTGATTGCATCTTGGGGTACCTCATGGGGGGCACGCTAGTACACAGCTAATTCTGCATACCGTAACCTTGGCTAAGAGCATCGTGCCTGCAGGGAGCAGTGTGGTGGTGTCCAGGATGGGGGATACAGCACCCCAACACCCCCCAACAGGAAGTCTTGGGGTCGGGGGCCCAGGGGCTGGGCTCCTCGGAGGCGGAACCATCACGCCAAGAGTTCACATTGTGGAGCGCCTGCGAGCCCGGATCGCTATCTGTCGCCAGCATCACCTGACCTGTGAGGGGCGCTATGAGCGCAACCGGGCTGAGACCACGGATAGGGAGCGGGAGAACACCTTGCAGTTGCTGAACCTTGTGCAGCATGGCGGGAGCGGCAGGAAGAGCAGCAAGCATAGCAAGGCGAGTGCTGGTCCTCCGCCCGACTATCACCACCACCACCAACAGCCGCACCTGCTCAACACCGACCGCAACGGCAATGGGATCGCCGGCGAGCCGCAACCTCCCACCTCTGCATCTGGCGACCCTAGGAGCTCCACGCTCATTGCCGTAAGTTGCTGCCTTATTTTTCATCTTAGATGTTGCTAGGAAGGAAATCTCCATCTGCTGTGTGCAAATAATGTGTTGCCTTTACTTTTTGGTGATTGGTTAGGTGCCGCACACACTTTGCATGCCTCTTTGTGAGCCCCCCAAAAGATATTCTGACCCTAAGGTTAGGAATGTGAAGTGAGTGGACATGAACTCGGCTCGTCGTCCACCAAACAAGGAGATCCAGTCGGGTTGTCAATGCTAATAATTCTCAGTAAGATCCATTTTATTTCAATTGTTCATATACGCTTATTGTAGATATCCCGTCAACCGTTCAGAAATTTGCCATTCGGTGGGTTGACGAGAAAAGGCCAGTGGTAGGCATCTACTTTCTCGCTCACTCCATAAATGTGGTCAAGTGGCAAACGGTAGGTAGGACAATTTTATTTGAGGTGTGGAGTTGTTTAAGGGTGTGCCGAAACACTAATTTGCCTATTGTCATGGTTGTAACCTACGTACCCTGCTATTGTGCCTGGCAAAGCCGGGACATGTGGCTATTGCAGTTATCCCCGAATTTCCTTAGGACACGTATTACTGTATATATACCATCAGATCATAAACCTCAACACAGTTTTATCTCCATCTCCTGGACTATCATTGACTAGCCCATGCTAATCTGAGAACAGCACAGTGGGTTCTGTGGAAGGGCATAACCCGCATGTTGCCCATGTTGCCCCTAGCTTGTTTCATTGTCATTGCCCCTTAGGTTTGGGTTGTCTGGTAGAAGGCGTTGAGTGTCGCTCGTCCGCATGAGTAGCATTGTGAGTGCTGATTGCAAGATTTTAGCACAAGGCTTGCGTCCACATCTGCCTGGGCTTTTGACGTTTCACGCAAGATGTTCCGGAGTCCACTCAGAGACCAGTTTAGCGACAGATTGGGACTGTCCCCAGAAACACACTCTAGATTCTGATGGCAGGGGCACTAACTTCAACTTTCCCTCTGCAGCAGATAAGACGTGCCAAAATTTGGCCACCTGGGGTAAGTCACATCTGTTGCGCTGTGTTTCACCCAATAGCTTGTTCATTTCCCCTAAATAAATAAACTGCCATTAGCACTCTCCATTTTTGTCTGGGATTCTAATAGCATTAATGGCCCCAGGTGGTCTTACCAGGTGGTAATGGCCCTACTGGTTACGTTCAGGGCTAGCGGACCATTATAGTCTAGTAACCCTCCCCCAGTCCCAGCCATTGCCCCTATAATGCATACAATGGGATGGAAGTATCTCTTTCTAGATCAGGCGTCTGCAACATGTGGCTCTTCAGATGTTTTGGACTTAATCTCCCACCAGCTCTAGCCAGAACAGACAATTGTAGTCCACAACATCTGGGGAGCCACAGGTTGCAGACCCCCTTCTCTAGATGCTCAAAGAATGAGTTCTTGCATCAAGTTTTCAGTCCATGCCTGGTCTTCAAAATGCACAGGATTGTATTCCTGCTATTAAGAAAGATGTTTGCACAAAGTATGTTTGATCACTATTATATTTCAAAGGGCTTTCATCATAATCCAACACTAGCTAACAGGGCTGACTCCTTGAGATGACCATTTGCCACCACATTGACCTGGGGCCCAGAAAACCCAACCACCCGTCCAGATCCCTGTAATATGAGGAGTAAAGCCCCCTTCTTCCTGTGGGTAAACAAAGACTCTGTCTACTTAAGTTCCAAGCTTTCGGTTTTGTCTGGGCTACATTATTTCCAACAGAGTCAATGTTTTTAAACTTATTTTAAGCTACATCCAAAACATTATTGAAAGGGATTTTCAATATCTTGACACTAACAGACCGGCCTGCTTTGCACACCAAGGACATCCACCCAGGACCTCATCATGTACAATAGCACATCCTTAGATTGGGCCGTGTACACATTTAATGAACACGCACCCTGGAGAGTGAGTTCTCTAGCACACACCATTGTCGGCTATGATGTGCTGTGAGTGAGCATTGTAGTGTGGGATAACGTGTTGGTTATTTGTACGGCCACAAGTACAATACCTGAAATGACTTGGGCTTTGACAATTAAAGTACAGCCCTCTTTATTAGCAAGGACCAATAAAGGTTCTTGTTCTCGGATTTTAAAATTCAATCTAATGGTTTCAGGTCGATCAGTTGCAAAGAAATGATAAATGGACAGCATAGGGCGGCCCTTACATGAGTCGTTTTTCTGAGATGCCAGTTGGCAATCATAGATCTGAAGAACCTGAACTTGTTCTGCAGAGACCGGATGTCATAACTTTCAATGGCCATGATTCATTGATATCTACCAGGGCGAAGATACTCCCAACATCACTCCCAACGTTTTTAGGGAATTGTTAAAATTTTAGAGAATTGTGTCGTTTTATAGAATGTGTACATTCCACAACTCCACAGGGGCCGGGATCATCATCGGCCTCTTTTATGAAGCTGTGTGAGGAACTACGGTTGAGTTTGAACACCGACATAACCAAGACCCGGGTCTTCAAGAACCAAGTTTGGGAAATAGCAGAAATTGGATGTCAGGGTTGAGGGTGTTACCTTGGAGCAAGTTAGGTCACATGACTCTCTTGGAACACGCTCCGATAAGACTGGAAACTTGACAAGCTAGTTGGGTAAGTCTTTAGCCACATTGGAATAATACAATGGTGGAACTCGTGTTTTATTTAACAGGCATGGCTGGCAGAGGGGCAAAAAGACCAGCCCTGCACTTGTACAGGAAACAGGCCAGAGCTGCTGCTCCTTTTGGGGCAGAACATTGGGGGTTTGGGGCAGAAAATTGGGGGTATGCTGATGTTTAGTCCTTGGCTATTGTAGAAAGTAAATTCCTAAAGAGTATTCTTCTGTACTCGCAGGGCACACCCAATGCTTTCTTACATCTAGAAATGTATTTGTGCCCTATAGATGTCACCACTGCTACAAAACCAGTTGCCTACTGGTTACGGTTATGGCAGCCCCCGGAACTCGTGGCCTTTAGGAATGACCTGACACATGTGTTGAGTTTAGAGGGTGCTATGAATCTGCCATGGGTTGGCCATGTTAAAAAAGGTCTGTTTGACCTGAACAAGCAGGATACATGGTTGCGACCCACGCAGATAAACAAATCCACGTCTACCAGCATTAAACGTAAACTACGTATAGAATATTTCAAGTAGAGCATGGCGGAAGCATGTAGAAACTTGAAGCTGGCTTCCAGTTACCTACGAATTAAATCTGTTTTTGAAAAATACCTGGATCTTATTAACACCCCCCCCATTTGCCCGCACCCTATTTATCAATTTTCAGTTTGGCACACTGAAGTCAGCAAAGGGGAGGGGCGCTCAGGAGGACTGCCCCCTCTGCAGTCTTTGTGAGGAAACAGAAACACACTTTTTGTTCTTCTGTCCTAGGACACAGGGATTAAGAGCGCGTTATCTTAAGCCCCTCCTAGGAACAGCAGGAGTGCGTACCACCTCTGAAGCTCTTGAGCTATGTAAAAGATGGGACAATGTAGACATAGTCTATAGAGTGACTACATCTATCCACCACGCCTGGTTTTTGAGGCGCAAAGTACTTACCTGCTTGAAAGTATTGATGTGAATGTCTCGTGGGGCAATATAGGTGTACAGCGGAAGGCTTGCTTATGGGGGCTGAGAGTATTTTCTCTCCCCTTATTTGTTCACTGATTATTGTGTTTTTATGTTGTTCAGATGGAATTGTTAACTTTTGACTTCATTTATTGTCTCAACTTCACTTGTTCGATAATTTTATGCCTATTTGTCATGAACTTTAATGTTTTACAATGTAACTTTTATGAAACAGTATCTTTTTGTTGTTCTCACTTTAATGGCTGTGCGCCGAATAAAAGTTATATTGATTGAATGAGAATCGGGATTTTAGGTGCTATGTATATTTATTCATTGACTTTCACATTGCTGTTTTATAAATCACTTTTACTGTCCCAGATAAGCACGAGTAGCTTGATTGACGGGAATGAACGGGGGATGAACCACAGATGCACAAACATTTCCTCTAACAATATTTTTTCAAAAATAGTTGGCAAGATAGCAGTTCTTGCGAGAGGGGCAGATATGAAACACTGTGTGGTCCAAATAAGAATTAAGGGAAGAGCCTATTTGCCAGTTCCTGTCCTTACCTTTGACCTGTGGTCATGATTGGCTGCACCTTCACTTCTCTAAGCTCCCTACACCGCTTTTGTGAGCCGCAATGCACTTCGTCATGACTGACATACTGGCAATACATTGATAATACTGGGCATTATGAACCTTGAGCAAAGCGAACAAACAGAAATTCCTAGACCTTACTGACCCGCGCTCCCTATAGAATTAGCGTGTGTGGCGCTTTGGATAAAGGCGCTATATAAATAACACATCATTATCATTATTCCTATTAATCTAATAGAATAAATACTTGCTTGCTTCTTTCAAATTGGAGACGTTTATTCTATTCCAAACTTGTAGGTTTATTTCATCACATAGAACTTGCGTTTCAAACCAAAGTTTCATTTCAATAAACAAAAGTACTAACATTTGCTATTGAATATATATATGCCTGTGAACTTAGCATGTGGATAGATTTACGCCCCGAAGAAGCTCAGCAGTGTGAAACGTGTGCACATGTAGGCCCTTTTCCGGTTTGTTTATATGAGGGACTTGTTTGAAGCAATCTAACATTTAAATCGTTTGTTAAAGGTAGAATGTATATGAAACATTGGCTTGAAATCCAAGTTATATGTGTTGCGTGCTGAAATGAATCTACTAGACTGAAAAGTATAAACGTCATCAATCTGAAAGTAATAAGAAAGTATGCCCCAGAGTCAGAAAGCGCTTGCTAAGTCATCTCTTCATAGAGACTCTAGAGGGGCCACTGGCGGTTCATAGCGCATTGATGTAGCATGACTGCCAGCCAGGAGCACTCATGGACTGAACCAAGACAGGTGCTCATTTAACCGTTTAGTGGGTACATTCACCCGCTTGGGATACGAGAGCAGACAGCCCATTGTCTAGGAGGCACAATGCCTACAGTTTCACTGCTATGAATCGGAGAACCTCGCAACTAGAGACATCACATCTCGGGACGAAAGCTCAGGGGCAACGTGCTCACCTTGGAAGCAAGACGACACAGAGCAACACAGGTTCGAACCCCGGATCTGCGCTTAGAAACCTCTGGGTATTAAGCGTGTAATAAATAACCTATCACATCATACATCACATCAAATGTAGTCCATGGCCTTCTGACTTGGCCAACAATTGAATCAGGTGGTAAATGGCACATGTTCTTACACAGATCCACCTCTAAGCTCTTATTGCATTAAACACTGACTCGGACATCTTTGCTTTTGCGACTCTACCTTTGCCCCATGCCAGCTCGATGACGCATACGTGTCACGTGCATTACACCAATAACATAAACTGGCATACAGGTAAATGGCATGACTGATTATTAGAGAATGGCTCTCAACAACTTGATGATAGCAGCTATTCCAAGAATGCTTTTACACTGGTGAGTCGAGTGTATGTATAACTTTTACATAGGAGAATCAGTACTCAATGTTGTTCCAGTGTGGCTGTTAACCTACAACAACAACCTTACTGCTAGGGGTCTAAGTGGGTGGGAACTAATAGGAACTGAGTTCCACTACTTCCATTTTATTGTTGTGAATATTTCCACTAGTTTTTACAATAATTTAACCAAGTTTGGATCTCTTCTTTTGGAGGTTAAATCATACTTTTTATTTGTTCTTGATATGATATGATATGGCATTTCCAATGTGCCAATACACAAGTGATGTCTTTGAAGCTAAACAATTGGAGTCCCGTTGAGCTGGCAGGTGGTAAAACAATATGTAAAAGCTTTAATGATGCTTGTTGAGTCCTTTGAGGGGGAAGCAAAGCCTGCAGGAAGAGCTCACCCTACTTAAATAGGCATTGGGTCTCATTTTGTGTTTTGAAGTTCGTAAAAAAGAAATTCTGAAACAGAATTATTGACACTTTTTCCACAACGTCAAATTCCGACTTTGTAGGTATAGTGAAGCTAAAACCCCCAGCAATTGGTTGGGGTTATTTACTTTACTTTACCTCCACACATTGATATGAAATGATTGTTTATTTATATAGCGCCTATACACAATGTGTTTCAAAGCGCTTCAAGGCAAGGGAGGGAACAAGGGAAAATACAACCACATTCTTACAGGCCATGAACAGTAAGGATGTGAAATTAATTTCAGATAGTGCAAGAGCTAAGACATAGATAAGGAAGGGAGGGGGAGAGTGGGAAGGAAATGGAAACATACAGGCGACTACCGTACTAGGCCTGACGACATTTCTGGTAGAGCCAGAGAAAAACAAAAGGTGAGGGAGAGGGGTGCCGAAAGGGAGGGGAGGAACAAAACAAGCGACTATCATACTAGGCCTGACGACATTTCAGATAGTGCTGAAGGGGTGGTGGGGAGGAAAAAAACAGTAATGGGAGGATGGAGGAAACAGACAAAGTTGCTATCATATTAGGTCCTGGGGCAATTCTGATAAGAGTAAGTGGAGGAATTACAACTGGAGGAATTACAACTGGCAGAATTACCCCCATCAGTAATTCCTCCAAACCGAAACAAAGTCCTCTGGGACTCCAAAATGGCGACTAGAACCAACTTGGAATCTGGAGGATTC
Organism: Ambystoma mexicanum; assembly: GCF_040938575.1. Classification (NCBI taxonomy): domain Eukaryota; kingdom Metazoa; phylum Chordata; class Amphibia; order Caudata; family Ambystomatidae; genus Ambystoma; species Ambystoma mexicanum. Next base: position 831,493,170 of record NC_090941.1, read on the forward strand.
ACCTCCAGAATCTGAGGTGGTACTATGGGGGTAGGGAATTGCCATAGCATTTTGGTGCTGGACTGCCGATGTGGGCGAGACAAAGACTCATATGCACATGGATATTTCCCATCTGTGAAAGGTACAGTGAGCAGAAAGCGATGGCTGCAAACTCTCAAAGTGGGAAAAAACCACAGAACAGGTTATCATGGATAAATCCGCCAAACTCCTAATGAGGCCCAATGTCGTCATCCCTCCTATCTTCATTGCCGAACATCACCTCGAATAATGAAAAGCAGGCGAGACGTGAAATACATTTCCTGCTTAAGATGTTGAGGAACTTGGCAACGTCAAGGCATACATGGCAAGTTTTATCAGTCTACTGAAATGCATTGTATGTTGGGAACATGCCTTTATCAGTTAGTTAAAGCAAACATCCATGAAAAGTGGCTATTTCTAAATACGAAAACCAGGTCCCTTCTACTCTTCTGTAGAGGGACATTTGCATGGATTGAAGTAACTATTTGTAGAACAAGAGATAGTTTGCTTCTTGCCATTAGACATCATTTAACGACTAAGAGCTAATTATTTACAAAGAAGTATTGCAGCAGCCTGTAAAGGCAGCATTTAAAATGGATTATCTTTCATGCACAGTCTGTGGGATATTTTACTTTTGGCACTTTTCTGTAGTGTGAGCCCACTCTCCACACAATGTTGCATGATGTGTCATGGCGTAACTGACCTCACACATACTGTTCTTTGGGAGAGGTACTCAGGAGTTTGAGAACTTGAAATAATTGTTTTCAATTACTTGTTTCTGCCCAGTCTCTGCTAAATGTATTGTTTACACATCCATGTCAGTGGGGGCATTAACACTCTACACAAGTAGAAAAGTGCATACTCGTCGCATTGTGCATGCCTCTTGTTCTGGCCAATGGCTCTGGCAGAACCTTTATAGCTAAAAGAAATGGTGCATTTCTTAAATCTTTCTGTCCTTTTGCTATCAGCGCATTTCCCCTTTCTGTGTTTTTTTCTGATTCCAACGCGTGCTTTCATTGACTTTGGATGAAGACCCAACTCAGAACTCACTGGATAGAGTTAATTCAAGTTTATTATACGACTTGAATGTTCCCAGTAGGTGTTTCAAATCACCTAAAAGAAATATGACCAATTATAGCTTGTTTGAGGACCACAGGTCAGTTGATCCTCACCTCCGTGGGTTCCTACCTCCAGGCGGTCACAGAAAATAATTCACATGCAGTCAGTGGTCTTTTCGGTGCCCCCTGAACTTCTTTTTGGTTGGCTTAGACCTTTCGACTGCTATCGCTGTAGTCAAGATGTTGAGGTCTCCTTAGGAGGTCCTCCACACCTACCGGACCCATGGGGCCAGATCACACTTGGATCCTGTTTCACCAGATCTTTTTAAGCCCAGGGAACTTTAAGGTGGGCCCCTGGAGGACTGGCAAACACCCCTGCAGTCTAAGTTGTTAGCACAGGTTGAACCGGTGCTCCCCTGGCAGGGCCTTGCTTCTCCCCTTCTTGTTCTCGTGAGCTGACTCTCCCACTGACTTAAAACCTTTCTCTGCTTTTGCTTCCTCTTTAATAGCCACTTCACCTCACCTGCTCATGTTTCCTCCTCTCCCCTTGGTGGTTCTGACTTTCCAGTCCTCGGGGTGGTATCCTCTTCTTCCTGGCCTATTGCTTGTCTTATGTACAGGTGTTTCTTGCTTTCTGTCTTCAACCCCACTTCCTGTACTCGTCTCTAATCCTTTCTGATTTGTGCCCTTCCTTTCCTGCCTTCTACCGGTGCTGTACCTCTATCTTGTCTCCTCCCCCTACTGGGGCTTTCTTGTGCTTGTAGCACCCTCCTCGCGACTTCAACGCATTATCACATTATTTTCAGAAATGTCTCTCCTTTTCCTATTTCTGTTCCACCTTCTTTCCTCTCTATCATTACTTTCTTGTCTTCTGTCCCCTCTCCAAAGTCTTGTTAGCAATTCTTCTCTCTCTTTCCGCCCTAGGGTTACCTATGCCATCCCTGTTCTTGCTGCATTTATAATTTTTTGAACTCGCTCTCCAGCTCTCTACTTCTCATTCTACTTGTCGGTTTGCTTTCCTTTCTCTCCTCTCCCAGCCAGCACAGTCCTTCTTTTCATGCCTTTAGCCCTGATCTGACGAGCCCTTGTGTCCTCCACCGGATCGGCCATGTGTACGCAATCGAGCAATGACAATCCGCTATGCTGTCGTGCAAGGATTAGCTGTCAGCCGGGTCTCCTTCTGGAATGATTGGCTACGCTATTCTGCAACCCAAGCATTAAAAGAGCACCCGCCACCTTCCTCTGTATAATTCATCCATACGGCTGCAGCGCACTGGGTTGTCTGTGGTAGGCTGCCATTCAATACGGCGCCATGGATATTCCTCCTTTTCTCCAGCTCATCATATTTGGAAAGTTACAAGCTATTTAATGTGCAGCAGATCATCGAGTAATATGCAGTATCCAGCCTCTGAGTGAAGGAGGTAGCCCAATCGAGAACCAAGCTGGACTCAATTGTGTAGAAAAGGTAAGTCTTTATTGAGTTCCAGCAACAGGTAAGTGAGGTAGGTGGGAGATCTGTGTTGTCATCCTGTCTGTCCCAACTGACAAGTGCTTCCTGAGCAGGATGCACCTCACAGTCCACTAGTGACCTCCCACTAGCACTCCTGCCCTCAGTTCTCAAGCAGGATGCTACATAATGCCAGTTGACTATGTACAGTGGGATTGCACGGCCGCACTTGTATTCACAGATCCTGACCATTCGCTTGGATATAACTGGCCATCGGACTTGAATGAACGATGGAGCAATACAATTGTGGGCAAGCTACTGGCGAGGGTCGAAAACAGTCATGGCAATCTTTGGGCATTTAGCCAATGATCAGCTGGTTCTTCAGCTGAGACTTCGACAGGTCACTGGGAGTGTTAAGAGTGCTGGGACATGCAGCGCAGCCTTAGTTCTCCTGCCTTTGCAAGGGAACAGATGGCCTGGTTATTAACTGAGAGTTCCTGAGTCTTAGAAAACCTATGCATGGACTGATGGATTCCCAGGGGTGATTGTAACTCCCCTGCTCTCCAAGGGCTTCTTCCTTGTCTATGTGACCAAAATGTGGTTTCCCTACATCCAGTGTGACCTCCTAAGCCTTGGTCTATTTTTCGGGTATTGAGGTACCCTTCAGGTTGATATAGGCCTAGCATGTCTGTATCTGCAGATGGACAATGGGATCTGGGCGACCACCCTTTTCCTCCTCAGGACTCTAAGCCACTTAGCAGCTGGTGACACTCTGACCCCCTCTCGTCCCCCCTGGTCCTTCAGCTCAGTGCACAGGTATTGTTCACAAAACACACCTTCTCTCGCGCTGATTTGGGGTAGTTCACAACATCCTGCAGAGTCTGTATGGAGAAGGGGGCGTTGGGGGGGGGGGTGGCAGGTTGCCAACAACACTTGAGCTACCCGGCTCGCAAATTCTACTAGCCCACTTGCATTGGGAAGGGCCGGGTGGCACATGCCTAAAGCCGGCTCTGGCTGCCTTTATTGTGTCACCCTTCGACCTCTGGTTATGGAGGCATGCGATAACACACGTTCAACCAGATAATGTACTTCCCGTATTTAAGCCAACTGGGGACACGAGCAATGATATTTGGCAGAAGAGCTCTGACTGTGCGATAATCCAATCGACGTTTCAATGCTGCTTTTTCATATTTCTACGTCCGGTTCATTGCGTGAACATGGACTAGCGCATGCGCGGCTGTGGTTACATCTGCTCAGTTGCTCAACAATGCTGCCCTTTAATACTGTGCACACCAACGAGACGCACAGGAGCTGGCCAGTCTGCCTGGCGAGCACAGCCCTCTGTAAAAAGGTCATAAAGTGCTGGGCTCGTCGCTCAAAACTCTCAGCTCATGCCTTCATTTTTGGAGCAGGGTTGAAGTCTGAGATGCACAGAAATGTTGACACTGTTTTTTGTTCTAGGTCATACCCAGCGTGTATTTAAAAAAAAAAGAATATATGCACTCTTTGGAAGGTAAAGCAAAACACGCGAAGTGGCTGCTACAGTGAGTGTGCTTAGTCACCAGCAGACTTCCCCTTTGGCACCACACCTTGTACATACTAGTTTGTTCTTTCTTTCTCTCCAGCGCCTCTTTCTTTGGGACGGTTTCAAGACTCAAAATATGGAGCCAAAAACACGCTACTGACTGTAAAACAAACCAACTCGACAGTAAAAGCCAACATTTGAACAAACAGAAACCGTGCTATCCATTTAGGTTTTCTAGCGTTTAAGATTGTCTCTGTCCAACTCAACACGCTAGTGGGTGTAGGCCTCTTGTGCCAGGCACAGAGCTCAGCGCGCCGAGTTTTTTGTGATGTGGTTTGCAAATGGACACATCGCTGCGGTAGCAAAATAGTGTGCATTGTTATTGCTATTAAAGCAAATGTGATTTGGAGCTCTTAAAGAACTGGTTATAACCATCGAGAGCCGAGACGGTGATGTCAGCACTCGCTCTGAGACGCCATGGAACGGAGTTCATGGCTATCAATGGCTCCTTTTGCCGTGTAGGTAAGCGCATAACTGTGGAAGGCAAAGCTGGGCCGACTGGCATGCATACCCCAACATAGTATAAGTGAGAGCACCAAAACATGACCCCTTTTACATTCATGAAGCAATACAGCCTGATTGGCAGTCTAGGATCTGAGACATGCTTAAAGATGGCCGTTGAGTTACCCAGGCCAGGGGCATGAATTTGCCTTTAACCCCCACATGTCTGGTAATTCCTTAGGCTAGTTTGTAGGGAAATGCTTACTGGCTGGCCAAATTTACAAGCCTGGATTAGAAACCCTCTTATTTTTCTTGTCAGAACCAGTTTAATTTCCGTTTCAGCTGGTGCACACCTTTTCATAGAAAATGTGTCATCACAAACATAAGAAAGGCAAGGCACAATAGTTGAAACACAGGGGTATTGAGGCAAAGGGCATTGATATGGGTGGTTCACAAGGGAAGGGTTGGCAAGGATCTAAAGCAACGTCTCCCAATGAATATGAAACAAAAGGGGGGGCTTCCAGAAAAGTGGTTTCACGGGTTGTGGAAGTAACCGGGTCATAAATGGGGGAACAGCAAGGACAGCGCTAATCAAGTCTGTGCAAGTTCTGAATTATAGTAGAAGTCAAAGACTTAAAAAGTGAACTATTTAATCTAAGTTCTCCATTCTCTGTTGTTGTGGCAGGTAGGTTTTCAGTGTTGGAGTAATGTTGTATGCTCTCCGGGGTCACGTCCAAGGGCTTCCCAGATTTCTTGCATATTTATTTGGTGGTTTTCATGAAGCCGAGGGGGTTACACAAATAGACTGCACGCTGAAGCTTAAACAAACACCACATTACTAAACAACGCACAACACTCTGAAGCACAAAGCCTTTACAAAACGATACTCCAAGCTCTCAATAAGACATCACAGTCCTGCCCCCCCCCCAATGCCTAGTTTTTCCCATTGTGAGTTTCTAGGGGTTCCAGAACCTTTTTCATCCGTTTGTGAAGGGCCTATTGTCGGTACATTATGGTTTTATAGGAGATCCCAAACACTTTTTTGGTTGTTCTTGTGAAATCCTTACATCGCTCCACCCCTTCTCCCATTTCACTACCCTCTTTCTCTTCTTTTGAGTTTTATTTTATACATCTTTCATCCCCTGTTCCTCTCTCCATTTTGATCACGTATATGCCCCATGGCCCGCTTGGTTCGTTCTTTGACGACTTTGGCTATCTTCTGCCATCTCTATTTTCCTCTTATTCTACCTGTATTGTTGCTGGTGATTTTAATATGCATTCTTCTCAGCCTGATTTTCAATCTAGTCCTTTAATTTGTCTTACCTCTGTTTATAACCTTAAACTACTCCCTTCTCCTCCTACCCATTCTAAGGGCGGAGTTCTTGACTTGATAATTCTCTCCTTTGATATTGATTCTTTGGAATCCAGTAATACTAATATCTTGCCTTCCTCTGATCATTTGTCGGTTTCTACTTCTCTGCGACTCCCTATCCCCTTATCTTCCCAATGTTCATCTTCATCCTTTCTTTGCCGCGACCGACGAAACTTAAATTGTGAAGCTCTGATCTCTTTTATTCTTTTGCATCTTGCTATAGTAGTACTGACACCATCTTTGGATATCGACAATATCCTTAGTAACAGCTACACAGCTATTTCTTCTTTTCTTGATCTAATTTCTCCTCTTTCTGCACTCACTCTCAAGGGCAGGCCTCCTCGTCCTTGGTTTTCCCCTCTACTTAAATCTCTTAGAGCTCAAGCAGGCAGAGCCGAGGGCTGCTGGCTCAAAAATGAAGCAGTTTCTAAATATGACATGTTGTCTTAATTTCTTGAGCATTGTATCTGTGCTTAAAGAAGCCAAGATTAATTATTTTCTATCACTTATTCACTTATTCATCTGCGTGCCAATTCCCCTAGGCTTCTTTTTGTCGTTATTAAAAATATTTTCGCTCCTCCTCCTCCAATATTAGATCGCCCTCATTTAACACCTCTGCTTCTTTTGTTGCCGTTGCTTCTGTGCCTTTCTTGTATAACCTTTAACCCCATACTTCTCCTTCCCGTTCCTCATTTTCCCTCATTACTGAGGCTGACGTCCCTGCTGTCATTTCTCGTTCACACCCTGCGGCCGCTCCTTCTCCTTTTCCGGTGACCTTGGTGAAATCTATTTTCTCTGCTCTTGCCCTGTTCTTATTAACTTCTTTAATTTATCTTTGGCGCCTTTCCTTTCTTCTTTTAAAATTACAATTGAACTCCTTCTCCTTCTGACCTATCACATATCCAGTCTATTTCTTTGTTCCCTTATCTTTCGAACCTACTGGAGCGTTTTATGCATACTCAACTTTGCGTCTTTCTTAACTCGCATAATTTGTCTTCTACCCGATCTGGTTTCTGCTTTGGGTATTCTACCGAAACTGCTCTTCTTTCTGTATCTGGTCACAAGCTTCATGCTCGTCGCTGTGAACGTTCTTCTATTCTTATTCTGCTTGACTTCACTGCTGCTTTTGACACTGTGGATCATCCTATTTTACTATCAACTCTTTCTTCCTTTGGGTTTGGAGTTCTGTTCCAAAATTCTTCTTCTTCTCTTACAAATCGTTCCTTTTCTGGTCCTGGAAGGGTGACATTTCTCATTCTTCTTCTCTTTCCTACGGTGTTCCTCAAGGGTATGTCTTGGGTCCAGTTCTATTCACGCTTTATACCTCTTCACTGTTTTCTCTTATCAATGATTTTAGTTTTCAGGTGCACTTGTAGACCGATGATGACCAGGTATTTCTGTCTTTCCCTTTTTTTAATGATTCTATTCACTCTGCTATTTCTTTTAAAAATTATTATTTTGGTATTTATTGAGCGCAAGTCTAGCTTTGACAAGCAACGGAGTGCTTTACAGAGGTATACTACAATACATATACATAACAAAGCACTTTACAGAGGTATACAACATTACAGATGCATAAAGGAGTGCTTTACAGAGGTATGAAACAGTACAGATGCATAATGGAGCACTTTTTCAGAGGTAACAACAGAACATATATACAATGGGTGGTAGTATACAGAGGGGCACTGAGGAGGGGAACCGCTGTACAGGGTGGTGTGGAGGAGAGGGGCAGCGCGTCTAGCGAGTCAGGTGGCGCGAGGGGGATGTGATGGGCTAAGTGTTGAGAAGGAGAGATTCCTTGTAGAAAGGGGTCTTGACTTCTCTTCTTAATTGTATGAGTGAGTGGGTGAGTCTGATGACGACGGGGAGGTTCCATAGTCTTTGTGCGTCGGCAGAGAAGGCTTGTTTTCTGATCCTTTCTTTTTTGCAGCAGTGGATTTCAGGTCTACATGTGTCCTGGTTTCTTGTGAGGTGCTGTCTGCCGGAAATGCTGAGTTTCTCTGCAAGGAAGCTGGGTGACTTGAGGGCGACTGCCTTATAGATGATGCAGCAAGACTTGAAGGTCATTCATGTGTGCAGAGGGAGCCAGTGAAGGTCGATGAGGCCCGGGGTAATGTGGTCGTATCTGCGTAGAACCTTGATGAGGCATGCGGCTGCATGCAGGACACTTCTCAGGGGGACAGGGTAGGACAACGGGAGGCTTTGTCTTCTTGGTTACAACAATTTCTTCTTGGATATCTTTAAATACTAAGAAAACTGAAATCTTATTTTTTCCATCCTCTTCTAAAATCTCTTCTCCTCTGTCGAGTCTATGCCTTCCTCTTTCTCTTCCACTGTCATCGAAGGCATGTAATCTTGGTGTTCTATTTGACCCTTCCTTTTCTTTACAGATTCAAATTTCTTCTGTCGTTCGTTTTTGTCGTTTTCATTGATTTCATATTAAGAAAATTCATCCCCTGCTTCCTTTTCCTTCTGCAAAAAGGTTGCTTCAAACCTTGGTTTTAACTTGTCTGTATTATTGTTGTTCACTTTATTTTGGTCTTTCCAAATCTGTTCTTATTCCGCTAAGTTCACTTTTTCATTCTTCAGTTCAGAATCTTTTTCTTCTTCCTCTGTCTTCCCACATCTCCCTGCTTTTGTCTCACCTTAAGTGGCTACCAGTTCAGCAGCACTGTGAATTTCACTGTCTTTGTTTAGTCTTTAAATCTATCACACACTGGCTCCTCCCGATTTATGTGCTTTGTTATCACTTTACCATCTATCCCGTAATCTTCGTTCTGCCTCAGTTACTTCATTGGGTTCCTTCTCCACCTTGTGGTGCTTCCTACTTACATTCTTTTAAATTACATGGTCCCAAATTGTTTAATTCTTTTTCTCTGCATATCCATTCTTGCTCTAATCTCTCACAATTCATTTTTTTAAAATCCATCTTCTTCATCTTTCTTTCCATGAATAATGTTTTGAACTCTTTCAGTGATTTCATTAATTGTTGTACAGTTTCTTAATTTGTGAAGCACTTTGGATAAAAGTGCTATATAAATGCAGTAAATAAATAAATAAAATAAATACATCTTACAGCATTGCACGCACTCGACAGGACCTCTAGTCATCGATGAATCCTCTACTGTCCACAAATAGACCCAGAACTTCTTGGTTATCTACAACTGTTGCCACAGAACAGCGGGTTGCTACGGCAACTATCGGTTGGTCACATCAGTCCCCTAAAATGTAAGTCTGATCCCTCTCCCTCACCTGCCTATACCTGGTCTGAGTCAGATTCTTCTGAATGCCCTGCCATGTGCTTGTTCCCCCTCTCACTCTGAGGCCAATCCATTTAGATCAGAGTCTTTCCTCTGCAAAATATGCCTTCTCAGACCTTCCTGTCCTGTAAAAGCTGCTTGCGCATGGAATGCCCTCCCCTCTGCACTGAGAGCTAATCTACCATACTCGAGCTTTAGACGCCACGTAAAAAAAGTGGCTCTGGTCCAACGCCAACTAACTAACTCTCTTGGCCTGGATTCACCATTGGCTACCCACGGTGAATAACCACCATGTCATTTCTGATCCCTGACCTGACTTCCTCATGGTATAGGAACCCCCTTCCTCCTGTACTCCTTATACATGCTTGCTAAATTGTTAATAACATTTGTACTGTATCTTCTGTATGCACTATTGTATGTAACTAAGCTTAAGTATTCTTGTAACTGCTGTGCCCGGCTACCCCTGGGTTTTTTGTGCGCATTATCAAATAATAAACTAAACTAAACTATCCGCCACCTCCTCAGAGTGATCCTTCAGCTCCTCCTCAGCTTCACCAGCCACCCTCCCTCATCTCATTTCCTCCAATCCTCGTGTTGTTCTCGTTCCTCCTCCTCAGTTTCTCCATTCACCTCATTACAGTGCTGCGACGACCATTAGGCAGATTGGGCTTTAACGCCCTGAAATTCTGGACTATGTTGAGTGGACCTGGCTGACCTACAGAGCCATGGCGGGACAGGGCACAGACCACAAGGGTTCCCTGTGGCTGCAGAGTTAACAAATGCCCAGCAATTACTAATGTAAAACGTTTCATTGTGAGCACCTGCCCTTTTATGCATACATTTTTAGGCAATTAAAGTAGTGATGGGGTTAGTACTTGCCTGTCAGAGGAGTGATTGGAATGGTAGGGGGACAGGAGACGGCTCATTCTCACAGAAGTTCCTAAGTATGTGGTTTCCTACGTGAAGGAGAGAATTCATTACTTGTAATGTTGAAGCTGCACTAGACTAGTCTCATTAGAATGTGTAAAGAAGTTAGATGCCCACATGCAAGTAACTGTGCCCCTCTCCCCACGGGCTCTGAAGTTAACACCTCTCCCAACATTTGAAGGGTTAGCCCCTCCCTGAAAGTTTGGCCTGGGTGCACCCCTGCCTCATTACATTGATCACCCTCCTCACTTTCTCCAAACATCCCTTTATGTTGTTCACCTTCCTTACTTTCTCCAACTATCCCCCTTTTGTTGGTCATCTCCTTCCTCCTCCCTCTCTCCAACCATCTCCTTATGTTGGTCACCCTCCTCCACAATCACACAACCCTCTCCACCGCTGGTCTCCAAACTCCTTTGCACATTAACCACCACCACACTCTGTTCACCAGCTCCTTCTCCAAACACCCAATGGAGCTGTGAGAGTCTGGGTTTTTATACCCCTCCATCTAGGATGTGCTCCCTCTGGGGGGTTGCAACTGTTTGTGGAACCAGAGGGGATTATGATTGGTTTGGTTCAGTTGTTTTTCCTGTGATGCGTGTATTACGTAGTTAGTATGCTTCGAAGATTAGTCAACCACGGGAAGTGTGGGTGCCACGTGAAGCGAGAAGGAGTGCATCCAGAGGCAGGGAGAGTGGAGGCAGAAGGCAGATGGATGTGGCAGGCCAGGTTTGGAGGCTGGCTGGTACATGGGGGGGGCAAGAGGCAGGGGTTCAATGTGAGGAGTGAGAGGCCCTAAGGGGGACAAGACATTCGGTGAGGGATGGGGTGAACAATGGGATGAGTTTTATGGGTTTACCCCTCCCCATTGAAAAGTGAGCAGGATGGAGAAATGGGCCCTGCAGTGAGCAGTAGGTATGCACAGAAGGGGACGGAAAGAGGGACACTGCTTTCCCGGGGAATGACATGGGGGGGACCCACATAGAAATAAACGTGGAGAAAATGAGGCCACCAGGGGTGACAGCGATGCACAAACAGGGATGAAGAAACAGACACGCACAAATAGAGCGCAAAGGAAACGCGAATAATGGAATCGTGGAGAATCATATGTTGGGAGAACGGCTATGAGAATGTGACCAAGGAAGATTCCCTTAGTGCTGTGTGTCCCGAGTGCGAGTATCTGCAGCAGATGTCATGTTTCTCACTTATTCCCGATGCATAGGGGATTATGGCAATGCATACAATTCCACATCGTTTATGTAAAAAATACAATTGATTATGGAGACAGGGAAAACGTGCAATGTATTTGGGACCATGAAGATTCCACCTTCAGGGACATCATCTAAAGAAACATAAAGGAACAACATAGCAGAAAAGACAAAGAGGCAATATTGTTAGCTAACTTATAACTAATGTTCCTATTATATAACACATGGTGCTAATAGACACCAAGTGTCCTTTTGAATCCTTCTGTGCCAATCACCCTAATAAAAACCGGACCACTCTGTTTATGGGCAGGAAATAATAACATGCATGGTTCTATACATTGTTTGCTTCATATATTCATCATTTGAAAGGTATGTCAGAAATGGCAGTGGTTCCTAGCAAGCAGATGTGCACTACCTCAAGCTTTCTTGCTTTCTTGGAGCTAGAATGTCATAGGTTGCCCATTTGGAACCTGGCCAGGTAAACAATGGGGACAATGGGTAAGAGAAGAACAGCAGGGGAGATACATCAAATGTGTGAAACTCGCCATCTTGAGTAGACAATTCTAGAATACCAGTATGTAGGGTTACTTACAGCACACCTCCTGGTTACTGGAGGCGTGTTAGTCAACAAGAACAAATGTTATCTTGCATCACTATAAATCATCGTCGTTCATGGTAAAGATTCATATTATGTCAAATAATCTATTTTTTGGGGTTAGGAGGATGGACCAAACGTCCACCATTTTGGAATGCACTGGGACCTTTGATACTGTGAATGGAGCAGCCTCAGACTATCTCTAACCCTCCACTCTGCCACCTTACATCAGAGAACGTGTAACTGCTTTCCACAGGGGTGGGTGTGCTGGTAATGCAATGAAAAGCAACTTTGTGTCTCCCACGGGCTGTTTCTTAGTATAACTCGCAGCGCAAGTGTCTTAGCGACCCATAGGGTTTCTCTTGGGGCTAATTAGGGTCTTTCATTAAGGCCTTTATTCTCAGGTATACCCGAGCATTCTTTTGCCACTGTGACCAGAACTGGATTCCTTGCTACAATGTTTTGCTACATTGTCGAATGAATAACATACGATTCGTAGAAACTCCCAAGGTGCCATTTCCAGTATCTGCCACAGTGAGGAAAATGGAATCCCTCACTATAGTGCTTCTTTTCCCTAAAAGTGATCAATCTGGCTGCATGCAAAGCAAGAGTGAAAAAGTTAGGTACCATACTGGTGTCAGGAGATGTGGGATGTTATTATCCTGGCATTTTTGCGGAATCACTGACTTATGCGTATCTGCCCTTAAAGAGCCAGTAATTCCACCCCCATATCACCCCTTTAACTGGGCAACCAGTGGATCTTCCATATACCAATTCTGGGTCTGCCATCCTCTACCGAAGGGAGGCACCTGGCCCCTTTTGTCACCCCACTAGAAATTCCCAAAGTCAGCCAGGGGACTTTACAATAGCAAAACTGAAGGTTTTGCATTCATCATAGCAGCTGGCATCACTTTTGGCAAACCGGAACCATCCAAAATGACAGAGCTCTGAAAACCCACTTGTTTGACGGCAGAGGAACTTAGGTTCCCATTATTTTTTTCCCTTTCTGCTCCTGACTCCAATCGCCCTGCCATAATCCCCTTCTCTATTTTTCGTCTTTGAGCGCCCTGAGGCCTGCGGGCTAGTTGGCGCCTAATAAAAATGGATATGAATAGAATAGATTAGAGTTCATTAGACCGAATGGTTGATTTGGCTGCATTTCAGCCGTTCGAAAATTCCGAACGGCTGAAATGTTCGACCAAATCACCCATGCGGTTCTAAGGGCTGCGTGGTTGACCCCCACAGCCATCCTGAAAAAGCACCAAAAAAAAGAAGAAACAAAAGAGGGGCTGCAGGGGTGTTCCCCTCAACCTTCCTCACTATATTGTGAGTGTGGGTGTCCCCCGCAGACATAACGAAAAAGCCACACAAAAAAACAAAATGAAAGGACCCTGCGGTGCCAGTTCCCAATCACGGAATTGAAAGGGAACAGGCGCTGCATGGACACTGCTAGTCAGCTGACGCAAGGTATGTAGGAGGATGGTGGTGGGGGCAAAGTTGGAAATGTTCAGGGGAGAAAAGACCAAAGGTTATTTTCGAAAAACAAACTTCTGTCTTTTCTCCCTCAAACATTTGTATCTAGGGCTTTCAACCCTGATCCAGCAAACCTCCTGACCATCATTTTTTGTTAACCTGCTATGAAATTACAGAAGGGGAAAGAACACATTTAAATCAGGCTTGATTCCATCCCAACAGGGACAGTCCAGCTGAACTGCCAGGCTGCATTCTTTCTGCAGAAGACTTCAAGCAACCCCAGGCATTTTCAGCCCCATTGGCCGTCATCAGTGAGATGTAGCTTGGGTCTCCAGGCACAGCAGACTCAGGACCCGCGTCTAGACATACCTCTCCCCCTCAGGTTAAAATTGAAGCCTGCCCAAGTTATGATTACAGTAGAAGCCAAAGAATATTTTAAGACTCAAACATGCTCTAAATTCTCTGTTTTTTTTATATTGTCGCAGGTGGGGGGGGGGTCAATTTATTGAATGTAATCCATGTTCATGTCCAAATACCTCACAGAATTATGTCATATTTATTTGTGGGAGGGGCATTGTATGATAATCACTTCCTTTTTACTATTTTACTATTTACTTTATACTGGTGTAGTCTCGTGTCCATAATAGTGTGGGGTGTAATGAAAGGCCCCATACTAACAGAACTAAAGGACCATGTGAAAATGGCCTACCTGTCATTACCAATGGAAAGGCAGCATTTTTAATTCACAAAAGCAGAAGACATTCAAAGGTCCCTTTCACATGAAAAACAGGATGTTTATACACTGACACCAAAACGGCTTTGCATGTATGTTTGCAAGTTAAAGCAAAACATGAGAAAAATGTTTCCCTGCCAAAATAAAGATGTCAGGGAAAAGACATGGTGCATGTAAACAAGATGTAATGTATATTAAGTTTCACATGCAAAATACTGGCAACAAGGGAAACTAAAACGTTGTTCCATGGGTGACATGAAGATTTGATTTAGGCCCAAGGCAGACCCTTTTGGCTTGTTGGTGGGCAAACTTCACAAAGAACTCCCCCACTGCAAGCCTGGCTTTTACATCCCCCCAGCTATTTACAACTGCAATAAAGGGTGTCCTGCTAAGGGTGTCAAAAACCAAGTGTCTGCCAGACTTGCTGTCTCTGAAAGCCCAGTTCGGGGCAGGACAAATGGCTCTAGCTGGTGCATCCCAGGTATTTACGTTCTTCAAACAACCAACTTCAAAGAGACTATTAAAAAACACTGTCCGAGAGAGACAAATGGTTTGAGGGAAGCAGACCTCCTATGTGAATTACCCTAAAGATTTACTATTCATTTAAAAGAACTATTATAACTTAGGCCTTTTTCTCAGCAACCAAAAGTTGTACTTTCTTGATTGATGTGTCATTATTTAGGTAATTTCCAGCGATTTTGGTGATATGAAATGCATCCACCTGTGACTCAGGGAATTGTAATGGGCATCTAAAATGGGTTTCTGGCAGACTTAACCATGTTCTGAATTTGAGAGTTGTTGAACTGGTGGAGGGAAAAATGTGGAATATAGATAATAAATTACATGTTCCTACCTTGCCAAAAGGACATGCAAAATGTGTGGACCTGGCTGTCGTTTTATTTAATTCCCCATGATTAGCTGAATTGGGAAATATGTATATATATTATGGCAGTCACTAGTAATTCACAAAGTTTTGACACATAACTAGATTTTGCCAAAAATGTGATGTGAGAAAAAATGGGAATTGCAAATGGAAGTTGCCATATGTCTGTTCCAGAGTCTTATCTTAAAGCAATCCTTGGGGGCTGGAGTTGGGAGGAGAGAAAAGGGTAACTGTACAATCCTGGGTGCAAGAACTCTTGCAGGGGACTCCCCAAGATTGTAAACTTAATGGTGGTATATAAAGTGGATGCACTTTGAGGAAGGGACAGAGCTGCTGAAACTTACCACCTGACAGCCCAAGGAATCACCAAAGGAGATTTCTAGGGAGGCCTAAAAAAGCTGACTGGACTGTATGGTGAAGAGCTGGAGACCATCCTTGGGAGTGGCGTGACCAGACCCCTCCTGTCCTTCCAGAGGGTCCTGACATCCAGATGGCTTTCCTGAACTTTAAGCAAAGGTTTTCTATGTAAGTAGAATTGAAACACTTTGCAACCAAAAGGTGGGGGAATCTGCTGGTCTTAAATCCTTTCCCTTTATAGTGTGGGATAGAGGGGGGCAAAACTGTGTAGATCCTTAGCCTATTTAACAAAAAAATATTAATTTAATTCATTCACCTTGGTAGAACAGCACAGGGTGATTTTTGTTAAAATTCTAAAGTAACAAAGTTAATTCCCGGTGTGTGCTGAAAATTATAGACTGTAATTTAATTGGGTAATCCTATGGGTATGCCTTTCCCAACACAGGCCTTTAAGTGGAGTGGGGTCTGAAATCCAAAATTCTCCAATCATCCCAATTTTTGCTGTCCAACCTCCCCAACACAGGCCTGCCTTTAAGTGGAGGTGGTCTGGAATCCAAAATTCTTCAACCATCCCAGTTTTTCTGTCAGACTTCCCCAAAACAGACCCAAGCAGGCAGGGTCTGGAAAACCCACTGCTAAATCACCCTGTGTTTATTTTAAAGCAAACGTGTGGGTGAAATCCTAATTGCCATATGCATTTGCACAAATTTGTAAAACTGAACTGCTAGCATTTTAAGCGCGCAGGAAAATCGAAATTGCACAGCATTGCATACATAATTGTTTTTGTATATTAGTCAGTTAAATTATTTCTTGAAGTGAAATTTGCAGAAGGTAAAGAATTGTATTTCGTGTTCTTTTCAACCCACTTGTGTGATTTATTTATGTTGAGAGAAGTGTATTGTGTTGTGCCACGGATAAAATGGTGTTTGACATTTCAGTGCAATTTCAGTGCAATTTTTTTACCTTCTTATACAAATTAACATAAATATATTTCTTCCACAAGGCCTGGTCCCTGGCCTATTGGTAGCTCAGGGACAGAAATCCAAGGGGCATTAGATACATTGGAGAGAGTGCTGAATAAAAGGACTGCCATTAACTATTTGTTGTCCGACACTTATCTTGGGGAGGGAAGGAACTCCCTGTGTTGAGGTTAACCTCTCAATACTGTTACAATAGGTGGCCTTGCAATCTTGGATTTGAGACTACACCATAAGGGTATTGCTTGATTACGCACAGTTTGTTTTTATTTTGAGAAGGTGCCACCGGCGCAAATGACTGTGTTTCTGATTGCCAGCTTCTGAGTAGTTCTTGCCCTGAGGAGGAATACATGAGATTGTGCCTTTAGTGAGAGTGTTTTCTGTGGGGTGTTGGATGTGAAAGAAGATTGAATTATTTCTGTTTTTTTTGGTCAGTTTATCTCCCTGGCTCTTTCTTTCCTACCTATGTGTTTAAATCCATGACAGTCTTATCTTTTTTGAAGGGGTTGTCTAAGGCACTACGCGCACAGTTTTGCCAATTGTAGTCTCTTTTGCGGAGCGATATCCTTTTCCTGTGCAACAGCAACAGTGGCGATTTGTATGGATCGGTGTGATTACTGCGAATTAGAAATACCGAATTCGAAAGTGTACAAAATTTTTGGTGTGTGCAATTGTATGTCGGAGGACACCCACGCTCCTCCCCCATACTCCCCTCACATATATGAATACCTTAACCCACCCCCACATATAGTTGCGGTGGAATTCGCAGCAAAATCTTTGACATTTTCGCATTCAGTATTTTGGAATCTGCAGTAATGTGGTAATACCAATTTGTACCATCTGGTACTGCCCTGTCAGTCTGAGTTATTAGAAAGTTCTGGTGCCGTTACCAGCAAGCCACGCCCACTGAGCTAAGAGTGCTATGGCTTTTACCACCAAGGCCCATCACCGGGATGCGCGGTTTTCAGTTTAACTCATTGGCGCTTCGAACTCATGGAGCACAGTGCGCAAACACATTTAGCGAGATAAAAAGCAAAAATAGGTTTGCCATTCAAAAAGCAAAGAAAGAGGCCCCCATGTACTTCCAACGCGAAGGAGGCATCACTCAAAAGCAGTGACAATACCAAAAGCCAGAGAGAGAGAAGGCAGCTGCAGGACCCCCCCCAGTGATCGAAAAAAGGTGGGTGTATAGCTAGCAAAACTGGTGCAGTGTCTGCTGAGCCCCCTGCGAGAATTGAAGGGAGAAGAGGTTGCGCATGCCGTGCTCTGTGATGGTGTCCTACGCTTCTGAGACTTCTTCTTAGGTTCTGTAGGACCCTGCCTGATGTGTGTGCATTTCCCAATTCTTGGGCCCAGTACTAAGCTTTCTAGTTGGCGGAGACCCACCATTATGCTGCTAAGATACATATAAAGATCTCAGTTCAAACTGCCTTATACTCACCTGGAAAAGGAGAACCATTTATTCCTGAAGAAGTGAGGGAGGGGGCGAAACACATAGACAGAAACTTAAGACGTTAAAATGTAACGCATGCTCACATTTGGATTAAATGGGCCAATATCTTGATACATTTTGTTTCCAGAAATAGGTAGAATTTCAAGAATGCACTCTCAAAATCTGCACACAAATAACATTATTTTAATATCTATTAAATAATAGGTATATTTGTATTGTTTTTTTTCTCTCTGTTGAAGTGCAGCACAAGCTGTTACTTGACGGGTATTCACTATTGTTGCATCTGAAGTCGTTGTGTAGGAAAGGTCATTTTGCGAATCATTTTTTTGAGTATGGTATTTGTAAAACAGGATGCGAATTTCACCACTATAAAGTTAAGCTCTGCAGGTTTTGCACATCCTTTGGAAAATGCTTGGAAAAGAAACAATAATAAACTTGCCACTGTGGCCCTGGAGGACCTTCATGGAAACCTTGGCCACTACGCATGTGTGTGCAACAATGAAGCAACAATGGCTTCATGCATGTTGTCAAGTGACCTGAGAAGAGGCAGAGGCCTGACCTGACACTCATCCTTGCCTTTTCTAATGATTTAACCCATCTTCTGGGAAACGCTGTTGGTGATTAGTTTCTGAAGAGCCATCTGTGCTTATGAGTTTGGGTGTCACTTTTCTACTTAGATGCTACCTGATGTGTTTGCATTTCCTAGTTGTGCTGAATGCAAGGACTGGCATTTTTCACAGCTTGGGAAATAGTGAGAAAGGTGCCGAGTGAAGTCTGCAATGTAAGGTAGGCATGAAGTCTAGAAGGTTTTTGTACGTTTTCTAAACCAAGGTCAATGGCTGCTAAAACTCCTTTTTGAGGAGACCCTGGG
Source organism: Ambystoma mexicanum (assembly GCF_040938575.1). Taxonomy (NCBI): domain Eukaryota; kingdom Metazoa; phylum Chordata; class Amphibia; order Caudata; family Ambystomatidae; genus Ambystoma; species Ambystoma mexicanum. The sequence goes on from NC_090941.1 coordinate 831,511,825, forward strand.
TGGATTCTCCATTCAATATCGGCTCTAGTGCACAAAGGACATCACCACACCCAATGCTGACCCTTTACCCTTACACAGTATGTCCATTGACTGGCAATATATGTCATCAAGGTGGGATGAGCTTAATGAAACAGTGTTCATCTTAACCAGCCATCCCAAGGTACAAGGTTCTTCATAACCACCCACCCACTATGTACAGTGTTTCTCATACCGACCCCCAACCAAAGCAATTTCAAGGTTCCTAGGGAGTGCACCCCGGGTGCGGAAACCACCTGAATCTGTGTATGAGAGGGTGTGGCCAGAGAGCCGGTGTCAAGCATGCTACCTGGGGTTTTCTCTGTGCTGTTTCCTGGGGCCTCCTATTCCATTTAGCAGTTCCAATGTGGAAGTGTGTCACCCTGCCTGTTGAAGACAGGAATCTGACATGGGCCATCCAAATGCACTAAGGTGCTATGCGTTGAGGAGAGCCTATGCATTCGGGCACCCTCCAAGCGGCCTCTTATTCGCCTCATTCCCATCTGGTTCTTCAGGCAGAAGAAGTGCAGCTGACTTAGGAATATGAGGATTTCATCTTTAAACAATTTGTATCTCCAAAGAGGTATAGCCTATCAATGGTATAGAGGTATATTCTATCAATGGTATAGAGGTATATTCTATCAATGGTATAGAGGTATAGTCTATCAATGGTGTAGAGGTATAGTCTATCAATGGTATAGAGGTATATTCTATCAATGGTATAGAGGTATATTCTATCAATGGTATAGAGGTATAGTTATAGTCTATCAATGGTGTAGAGGTATATTCTATCAATGGTATAGAGGTATAGTCTATCAATGGTGTAGAGGTATATTCTATCAATGGTATAGAGGTATAGTCTATCAATGGTATAGAGGTATAGTCTATCAATGGTGTAGAGGTAGATTCTATCAATGGTATATAGGTATAGTCTATCAATGGTGTAGAGGTATATTCTATCAATGGTATAGAGGTATAGTCTATCAATGGTATAGAGGTATATTCTATCAATGGTATAGAGGTATATTCTATCAATGGTATAGAGGTATAGTTATAGTCTATCAATGGTGTAGAGGTATATTCTATCAATGGTATAGAGGTATAGTCTATCAATGGTGTAGAGGTATATTCTATCAATGGTATAGAGGTATAGTCTATCAATGGTATATAGGTATAGTCTATCAATGGTGTAGAGGTAGATTCTATCAATGGTATATAGGTATAGTCTATCAATGGTGTAGAGGTAGATTCTATCAATGGTATATAGGTATAGTCTATCAATGGTGTAGAGGTATATTCTATCAATGGTATAGAGGTATAGTCTATCAATGGTGTAGAGGTATATTCTATCAATGGTATAGAGGTATATTCTATCAATGGTGTTGAGGTATATTCTGTCAATGGTATAGAGGTATAGTCTATCAATGGTATAGAGGTATAGTCTATCAATGGTGTAGAGGTATATTCTATCAATGGTATAGAGGTATATTCTATCAATGGTGTAGAGGTATATTCTATCAATGGTATAGAGGTATATTCTATCAATGTGGTAAAGTCTATCAACGGTACTCTGGTTCTAATTCTAATTAAAGTGTTATTTGGTCGTTGGCCACATGAATTTACCAACGATGCTCAATTTATGAACGTGCCTTATGCGTTTAGCAAACACATAGCATACGGTGTGCATATGTGAACATATTTTGTGTCACAGTGCTCTAATCATTTGAAATCTTACATTTGATTCTGTGCCCCAGTGGAAGTCAAGGACGAACCTCCATAATGAGGCGAACATGATCAAATCTTCTCTCCCTGATGAGCCTGGCTAAAGCATGTCACAATGCCCCAAAGGGGAGCTGCAGTGATTTCAGGTAGGGCAGCAAGAAACCCCTTCCCTGACCCAAATCATGCTACTTCCAAAGCCTGAAGCAAGAAGATGAAAATTCAGACTAGAAATAACAGGTTTGACAACAGAACTTTGAAAGCCCCGCCTCGGACGAATAGCACAGCGGAGGTTCAGAAATATCCATGTGCATATCAGCTCTCAGATTTGTGCCTAGAAATAAAATATGTCATTGTTTTTAAAGAATATTTTAGAAATCCAGGTTTTACCAGTTTGCTATCTCGTGAAATAAAAGAAAGCGAAGAATGCAAAGTAAAGCCAAAGAGTTCACTGATGGCCGAAAATTAGAAAGGGCCCTAGAAACCGAAATCTCATTTAGCGAGAAACGCACAGGTATGTCTTGAAGGAAAGATCACAATTGATGATATGGGGAGGGGGTTTAGCACTGGGTACAAGGAGAGAAGTCATCAAGTCGAATTTCCTTCAGCCAGCTTGGGATTTGAGCATGCTTGGGAGAGCCAGCTTGGGATTTGAGCATGCTTGGGAGAGCCAGCTTGGGATTTGAGCATGCTTGGGAGAGCCAGCTTGGGATTTGAGCATGCTTGGGAGAGCCAGCTTGGGATTTGAGCATGCTTGAGAGAGCCAGCTTGGGATTTGAGCATGCTTGGGAGAGGCCCCAAGGTGAATGAATTCTATGTTTGTAGGTTCCATGTTTAGGTAGTGCTGGAGAACCGCAAATGAATAAGAGGACAGGTTTTAGTGGGTTGATGCCATTGACTGAATTTTACTGTAGCTAGAGATGGTTGTTTTATGTGTATTGGTGGATCTTCATGTCTTGCTAGTGAGGAGTTTCCCCGGTGGCTCCCCGTACAGATGGACGTTGACTGGATATAGGACGAAGCCTTGTTGAACTCCACAGGTAATGGATGGTGATGGATCCTTTGGTTCCTTCCACCTGAAAGAGCTGGTGTCTGTCCTTGCGGTAGAAGACAAACAATCATAGAAATGAGCCATCGAACTCCATTGTTTCTGCATCTCCTGGGCAATATGGAATCTTATGATCCCTCAGGCCTCCTTGTGTGCCCTTGGATCTATTGGAGTCCATAGGTTAGGCTTCCAGGCCAATGCTGTCTAACTCGGATACAAAACCAAGTGGTTGAATTGTGCATGGCATGCCCTAAACGAGGGGCAAGTGACTAGCAAGGGCCACCTGGACAGAAAAACACAAACAACACCTGCAAACAGGTACTTTGGGCCATCTCATGTGGTCTTGTTTGCATCAGTATGCATGCTGTAAATAGAACTATGTCTGCTTCAGTTGCCTGTAAATAAATCCCTTTCTGGCTCAGGACACGAGCAGTTCAATTAGCAAGTAAATCACCTTCATTCTGTAAGTAAATGAGCCAGGTGCAGTGTGTTTAATAGCTCTTAAGTGCTCATTTAGGGTATTAGCTCCCCTGCTGTAGGCCTGCTGATAATCGGTAGCTTTCAACCCCCTGCAACGGGGGAGTCACCAGTCTTCTCAAACTAAAGGCTGTGCCACTTTAAATGTGCTTTAAAGACAGATGTCAAGTTGTTAACTTATTGCTCACATGCTCAACCAGCCCTGAAATCACCCAGGAGAGCACCCATGTGAAAGGGGAGGAGGACAGGTAGCGACAATGCAAACAGCTTGCTGCTTTGCATAAAATCAAAGTGCATGATGGGACTGTAAGAACAGTGTTACAGTGATTCAAGCCAGGAACCCTTCAGTGCACATAAATGAAAAAATCTGAAAGGCCCGTGTGGATTATAATAGCGCCAGCGTGGATTATGAAAGCACCCTACTATTAAAGGGACAGCCAACTGTGAGTAATATATAGCCATTTGGAAGCGATCTACTTTGGGAGTGAGGAGCTGACTGTCCTTTGGCACACAGATTTACTACACACATTTCTTTCACAGTATCCCGCATTCCTACCACACTCACATGAGTGCTCTTGATTCGAATCAGGCCAGGTGCTACTCATGCAGGGCCGAGGGGCCAGGGGATCTGGGGGATAGGGAGCTCTACTCCAGGCTCATAAGATCCCATGGCAGTTGCATGCGCGAATACTTACCTGTTATGCAGTTCAATGGTATTTAATGTATCGACCTCAAAGATGAAGGGACGTGTCCGCCGGGACTCAAGCTTATTTCTGAGGCAAGTGCTTAAACCTTACGCTATCCACACCAATCTATTCTGTAGCACAGTCACCATAACACAGATAAGTTGTTTTTCACTATAAGTACAGACATTTACTGGCCCAGCTTTCAGTGGTGTAATCACGGGCACGGTTACCTGTTATCTAACACGTATCTGACATTTCCACTGGTGCTGAAAGTTGAGCAAATTGCATATAGCACTAGTTGTGCTGCTTCGGTAATACAGAATGAGGCAACCAGGTTGTGTTGTCTTAATCCGTATATGCATTAAACAGCAAACATATTAAACTGCCTGTTTCATTTTTGCCCCACTGAAAACATTTTTAGATAATACGGATTTGGACAAAACTTATCGGTGCTAAATTCATTTGCCGTGTTCCTTGGTTTCATTATTTACTGCAAAGCAAACTGGAGACAGTATTCTCTTGCACAACTATCTGAGGGAATTTAGTACTGGCACAATTCTCAGGGCATTATTTAATTGCACTTTTATTCTGTTGGACATTATTATTCAATCCAGGCCGCCATCAAGGGGGAGGGGCCCTTCAGTAGAAGATCCACATATATATTTTGTAGATGCATGCTAAAAACCAATGGCATGTGCAAGCTACATGTGAAGCCTGCTACAGCATAGGTGGAAATAACACAGAGGAGGAGCAGAAAAAGCATACACGGTGTGGTCCGATAATGGGCAAGGGGATTCAGGGTAGGCATAGCGACCCATGTTTCGGCCCTTTATAGAATGAAGTCCTTCTTCAGGCTAGGGATAACAGATAGTGTCCATGTAAAGATAACGTCATACGCAGAGTGATGTTTGTGTGTCACAGTGTGAAGACACTCCCTGAGCTTGTAACTATGGAGATAACGCACACCTTTTTTCCCCTCTTGTCTCTGTCTCCTTGCATGTGGGCTGCAGGAGTTCTATGCCCAGAAGCATTAAACTAGAGGGTGCAGCTATAAAGCCCTGAGTACTTCATCTATGTAAGAGTTGTCTCATCCCTGTACACAGTGCTGGAAATGGAAAACATTTACTCTGGGAACTCTCTCCTCCCTGGGGGGTGGAGTTTGGGCAAAGGGGCGGGGCCAATGGGCATGGCCCCCTGGCCAGGTGACATTTCTTCATGGAACGAAAGCCTGGCAAAACTGTATAAAAGCAAATTGCAGCTTGTCAGTATAAGGATGGCCACAATTCTAAATGTGAAACATATCTGTGACAGTGAGTTAGTAAGCAACCCTTTTGTGTGAGTAATGGAAGTTGACCGCTGCTCTTTTCATTGGTCACACTACTCACCCGAATAAAGAATGTCTGTAAATTGCCTTGGGCTCTGAGGTCCCACAGCAGCAACTAAACATATTTTGAAAGCCAAGCAGTGTCTGCACTGGTAATGGAAGAAAGGCTACTGGGGTCTGAAACTTTTAATTCTACAGATGATTTGGACTAAGACTCCCATGATCCCACACCATTGACTATGCTGGCTTGATCTGATGGGAGTTGTAGTCCAAAACATTCAGTGAGCCAAAGGTTGCAAATATTTATAATGCTGATTGATAAGGCGCCCACTGCGAATACGCACGCTTCCTGGCACCAATTCCTCATTTGTTGGCCCAGACTTGGCGTTTGTGGTTGTCTCTGTTTCCATTTTCAAACTAGTGTGTGTTGACGCGAGAGAGAAAGTGCATCCTAAAATGCTGACAAGTTCAAAAAGAACAGCAAGTGAAAAGGAAACCCAAAAGCATTTGGACCCCTGCCAGCTGCTCGGTGAGTCTGCGGCGAGTACATTAGGACTCATTATTGCCTTGTCTGTCAGTGGCACAAAGAGAAACATCTCAGCGTGCTCAAAGTATGCCATGCCTAACCCCCCTGCAGTGAAAAGAAAGAGCCGGCTCTGATATGCGTGAAAGGGATGCGCAGGAAACGAGTCGAGTGAACGAGCTCTTACCAAGTCCAGCAACAAAGGCAGGCAAATCAGAAGAAAGAGGGCTGGCAGCCACAGACCGAGGGCGACAAAGTGAGGCAGAGGTGGTCTTGTGGTGAAGTCGCTGCTCACGCCCATGTACTGATTTTCTCTAGCTGTTAGGCTTGAGAGTGCTTATATACAGTGTTTTTCTCAATCTATAAAGCGCTATATAGACACAGAACCCTTGCATGCATTTATAGCCTCTTCCCCTCCCCTGAATATGACCAGGTCTCGGTATCCATCAGCTAAAGCCCCCCGCCCCCTCTGTGACTCGGAGTTGCAGTGCATCCGGGGTACGTGCATCGACTTGTAGTCCCGGCACGTCTTGGAACTTGTGAAGCCCACAAGTCTGTGTGGTACAGAAGATATAGCATTGCAAGGCCATCCCCTACCTTGTATCCCTACCCCAGAACAACAGGCTATAAGCATTTATAAAACAGACCACACCAACATTCATCTTTTTTGGAACAAACAGATCACATTTTATTGGAGTCGGCAACAAAAATGGATCGCTGTCCGAGGCTCCTGTAGCATTATGGCCTACAACACCTTTTGGGTGGCCCTTTTCGATTCCCGAGATTTCACCAGTATTTTGTTGTCCTCGGTTGACCCGTGTCACTTCTGGTTGTTCATAGCGGAAAGCTGCCTCTGGTTACCAACTGCCAGGAAGAGTCTCAACTATCCGTTAGGGGGGGGGTCAGTGCCCGTCGATCCCAGCACCTGGCTCATGCACGGCCAGCGGGTACCACTCGCGGCCGGAACCGCAGTGAAAACTCCTCCCCGGCTAGGGCCGCCCCGTAACTCAGCCTGTGACGGAAAAAGACAATTAGCAACAACACCATGCAACCTAGAAACGGAACAAATTGTTAGCACACAGTAATCTCCACAAAACGTTTTACATGCATTAAAGAACCACGTATGCCACCGAAGACCATCTTATTCTACCAGAATCAATCCCCTGACGTCTAGCTACGTAAAGGAGTGGGCGGGTGGGTGTTCGCCCGGGCTGCAGAGAGGACGAGTCTCCACAGCCCCAGACCTTTAAGCGTCCTCCTGGGCCCAGAGCTGGTTTGGGCCGGCACAGGGGAACGTCCCTTCCGCCTCCCTCGGGAGAGGCGTGGAGAAGAATACTATTGGTGAGGGTGGGGGGCAGAGGAGCAGCCTACTATGCTGGCTGTCCACAGTTCATGGAATATTTTCTCGGTTTTATTGATCCTCTAGGAGACTGAGATATAGCGCGATAGTGAACTCGTGCCAGTTAATCACTTGAAAAGATACCGGGCCTCATTCCGAGATTGGAGGTAGTCATGGTGCTATTTGCGCCATGACTGCCTCCAATAATGGGTCCGGCACCGGTATGGTTCAATGGGGACTTACCGGTCTAGTCCGACCTTTGCGGGACCGGTAAGTCCCCATTGAAAAAGCCATTCCCCATTTGAGCCCCCATAGGCAAATTGGCAAATTGCGGTACCATTATTGGCTCTGAATTCCCTTAACGTGTCCTGTCCATAACGCCTGGTTAGACCAGGTGTTAAAGGAGGGACCCGCTAAGGGAACTCGTAGTAGGGCGGTAAGAGATTACCGGCACCAGTCTCCTTACCGGTGCCCGGTATCCCTTACCGCCCCACTCGGAATGAGGCCCACTGTGTACCTACTATATGGTCCAGAGGAGAGTGACAGCAATGTTTCGGATGAGTCAGATCAGTGCTGATAGAAATAGAAGGGCGACAGTGTACACATCCGGCTGGCATGCTCAGAACTACAGGTCTTATGAAAGGACTATCCACTGGGCCATCAAGGCTCGGTGGGGCTGATGGCCCAGATGGACTCCTGCCCAGCCTGCTCTTGCTCCCTGCAAACTTGACTATTGCTGCCCGCTGGAAAATACCTCAGCCCCTCACTCTAAACCCTTGGATTGAGAGGCTATTGCAAGCTATGCCTTGCGAGAAAATCACCCACCTGATGAATAACAAGGGTGCATGGTAACCCCAGATGGATTCTCCAAAATATGTTTTCACGGTAGACTGTCCTCAATGGTTCAAGACGCTGAGGCTGCATGTTTGATGGGGAGGGGAAATTGGAGCCCTCTCATTGCACAAAGTTGATGAGGGATTATGTTAAGGTGCAGTTTAAGATGACTACATGGATTTTGGGGGGTGAACCCAAGGTTCGTTACACTGTAGTAGTTAAGGAGCCTTATAAGGATTGAAGAACGATAACCCGCACGTGGGCTCTGGCGAGGAGAGACATCCCGAGTCCTTGATTTAAATGTATCCTGATGTTCAATATAAAAACTGTTTATAAAAAAAAGCTTAACGAGTAGAAAAACTGGGAGCCAATGGCCGCCTCCGCATACACACAAGGTTTGCAGGTGCTGCCTGAAGATTGGTAACTGAGGGATGCAGCAGCTATTATGCCACCCCCATAGATATATTTTGAGAATAATACTGGATTTGCTATATCTTTTAAGATGTACAAAGTGCCGGAAGACCACATTGCGTCATCCAATTGCTCAAAGCAGCCTCCTTGCCATCAATCCCTCGTCCCTTTGTAGATTGCCCAGGTCATGGCATCGAGACCAGACACACTAGCTAATGTGGCATTAAACGTCACGTGTCCTGTTTCGATTCTTTGTGAGCGGTAATGTGCACAGTCTTTTAAATCAAATGCTGTTCATCAAATTGTAGGCGTGGGAGTCGGAAATCAAGATTATTTCTATTATGCAAAGATGGATTTGCAAAGCTATTGCTGCGTCTACTAGGAATGCCTCGGTCTTAGCCCATCTATCGCTTTTGAGTCCATAGACAGACCAGTTGTGGGAGCAAATCATTTACTTGGGCCTCGTGACCATAATGGCCATAACTTCCTATTGATACGTGGCCCATGGTAGGGCTGTGCAATACTGGCCTATGTACGATGTGGATTGCTACACAAGAAGGGACTTGGCCCTATGTGACCATAATGGCCATACTTCCATGGGCCATACGTGGCCCATGGTAGGGCTGTGCAATACTGGCCTATGTACGATGTGGATTGCTACACAAGAAGGTACTTGGCCCCGTGACCATAATGGCCATAACTTCCTATTGATACGTGGTCCATTGTAGGGCTGTGCAATACTGGCCTATGTACGATGTGGATTGCTACACAAGAAGGGACTTGGCCCTATGTGACCATAATGGCCATACTTCCATGGGCCATACGTGGCCCATGGTAGGGCTGTGCAATACTGGCCTATGTACGATGTGGATTGCTACACAAGAAGGGACTTGGCCCTATGTGACCATAATGGCAGTAACTTTCTATTGATACGTGGTCCATTGTAGGGCTGTGCAATACTGGCCTATGTACGATGTGGATTGCTACACAAGAAGGGACTTGGCCCTATGTGACCATAATGGCCATACTTCCATGGGCCATACGTGGCCCATGGTAGGGCTGTGCAATACTGGCCTATGTATGATGTGGATTGCTACACAAGAAGGGACTTGGCCCTATGTGACCATAATGGCAGTAACTTCCTATTGATACGTGGTCCATTGTAGGGCTGTGCAATACTGGCCTATGTACGATGTGGATTGCTACACAAGAAGGGACTTGGCCCTATGTGACCATAATGGCAATAACTTCCTGTTGATACGTGGCCCATGGTAGGGCTGTGCAATACTGGTCTATGTACGAAATGGATTGCTACACAAGAAGGGACTTGGTCCCCGTGACCATAATGGCCATAACTTCCTATTGATACGTGGCCCATGGTAGGGCTGTGCAATACTGGTCTATGTACGAAATGGATTGCTACACAAGAAGGGACTTGGTCCCCGTGACCATAATGGCCATAACTTCCTATTGATACGTGGCCCATGGTAGGGCTGTGCAATACTGGTCTATGTACGAAATGGATTGCTACCCAAGAAGGGACTTGGCCCCGTGACCATAATGGCCATAACTTCCTATTGATATGTGGCCCATGGTAGGGCTGTGCAGTACTGGCCTATGTACGAAATGAATTGCTACACAAGAAGGGACTTGGTCCCCATGACCATAATGGCCATAACTTCCTATTGATACGTGGCCCATGGTAGGGCTGTGCAGTACTGGCCTATGTACGAAATGGATTGCTACACAAGAAGGGACTTGGCTCCCGTGACCATAATGGCCATAACTTCCTATTGATGCGTGGCCCATGGTAGGGCTGTGCAATACTGGCCTATGTACGAAATGGATTGCTACCCAAGAAGGGACTTGGCCCCTGTGACCATAATGGCCATAACTTCCTATTGATACGTGGTCCATTGTAGGGCTGTGCAATACTGGCCTATGTACGATGTGGATTGCTACACAAGAAGGGACTTGGCCCTATGTGACCATAATGGCCATACTTCCATGGGCCATACGTGGCCCATGGTAGGGCTGTGCAATACTGGCCTATGTACGATGTGGATTGCTACACAAGAAGGGACTTGGCCCTATGTGACCATAATGGCAGTAACTTCCTATTGATACGTGGTCCATTGTAGGGCTGTGCAATACTGGCCTATGTACGATGTGGATTGCTACACAAGAAGGGACTTGGCCCTATGTGACCATAATGGCAATAACTTCCTGTTGATACGTGGCCCATGGTAGGGCTGTGCAATACTGGTCTATGTACGAAATGGATTGCTACACAAGAAGGGACTTGGTCCCCGTGACCATAATGGCCATAACTTCCTATTGATACGTGGCCCATGGTAGGGCTGTGCAATACTGGTCTATGTACGAAATGGATTGCTACACAAGAAGGGACTTGGCCCCGTGACCATAATGGCCATAACTTCCTATTGATACGTGACCCATGGTAGGGCTGTGCAGTACTGGCCTATGTACGAAATGAATTGCTACACAAGAAGGGACTTGGTCCCCATGACCATAATGGCCATAACTTCCTATTGATACGTGGCCCATGGCAGGGCTGTGCAGTACTGGCCTATGTACGAAATGGATTGCTACACAAGAAGGGACTTGGCTCCCGTGACCATAATGGCCATAACTTCCTATTGATGCGTGGCCCATGGTAGGGCTGTGCAATACTGGCCTATGTACGAAATGGATTGCTACCCAAGAAGGGACTTGGCCCCTGTGACCATAATGGCCATAACTTCCTATTGATGCGTGGTCCATGGTAGGGATGTGCAATACTGGCCTATGTACGAAATGGATTGCTACACAAGAAGGGACTTGGCCCCGTGACCATAATGGCCATAACTTCCTATTGATACGTGGCCCATGGTAGGGCTGTGCAATACTGGCCTATGTACGATGTGGATTGCTACACAAGAAGGGACTTGGCCCCTGTGACCATAATGGGCATAACTTCCTATTGATACGTGGTCCATTGTAGGGCTGTGCAATACTGGCCTATGTAAGAAAGTCTTACTATCGTATAATGTAATTTCATTTGACGTACTTGTGGCAGTGAAAGACTGTTTTGGACCATTTGAAAACAAAATGTGTATTTTAAATCAGCTCATTTTCTTTTCTACAGCAATTCAAGATATGCTTCGTAAATTAGGTCTGATTTATATATTGAGAATGGATTTTTAGGTGATACTCCAACCAGAAATCATACAATAAATTCTGAAAGCTGCATTTTCCAAAATACTGCAGGGAGTAAATACCGCTGAGCTAACGTATAATGAGAGTCGATGGAAAGAGCAGGTGAGAGTTAAAATCCATCCTGTTTTTAACAGTACCGCCAAACTCATAATGGGCCCCACAAAGCAACATTGACCCTGGAAACATTCTGAATACAGTAACAGAATTGCTGCACAAGCGGGGGGCGTGGCCAACTGCCATGTAGGACAGACGTGCTCTAAGCTGCTCCGAATAATACGATCAGTGATCCGCCGCTAACTACAATTTTCCCCGCACTTAAACTGCAGAAAATCGACCTGACCGTGGGCGTAAGCCTGGGGCACCTGAGGCAGAAGTTTGACGCCGCTCCGACCCACTACGAGCCCGTCGCGCCATGAAGAAAGGATTCGCCGCGACCAGAAAATAGCGGCTGCGGAGGGCTCCGTCTCTCTGCTGGAGCCTCCCCATCACACAGAGACCGCGCGACCCTGCTGGCCCTGAGGCTCCCTCCAGCCGCGGTGGAAGCTGAGACCTGCGATCAGGAGATCCGGACCAGGCAGCCCCTCTGAGTGGAGGCCGAAACGAGGGGGAGTCGAGCCGGAACAGAAGCCATCGGACAAGAAGCGCCAAAGCGGGGAGCGGCCTGCGCTGCCCGCCGAAGCGGTGAGAAAGAGGCCGGAGTCGTCCTGGGCTGACTGCGGCCCCGACCCAGCGCGCTGCGGACCCCCGCGGCGTGCCGTGGAAGAGAGGCGAGGAGGAGCGGAGCGGACCCCTGCAGTCGCAGCAGCAGCGTCGCCTCCGGGGTCCCAGGAAAAGAGGCACGCACAGCCTGAGACAGTGAACCGCACTCCGCTGGCTTGGATGGGAGTTACTGCACATCCCGATCGGCCCTGAGCAGCCCCACCGAGAGAGCCGGCTGCGTGACCCACGGATCCAAGGTGAGGAGCGGGGAGGAGAGGGCCCCGTGGACACCACTGGCGCTGCCCATACACATAAAGTGCTGGCCCCCCATCCCCGCCGCGAGCTCTCCCTGAGACTGCTTACTCCACCCGGCACTGGGTACTGGGCGTTGAGTCGTGAGGCCCGGAGAGACTAGCTAGGCCACTGAAGGCCTTAATCACCACCGACCCCAGTCATAAGGGGAAAGAGGCGCGGGAGTGGGAGAAGTGGGGCCTACGACCATCAGGGCCTCCACGTTGTGCCAGTGTGCCAACATCCCGGCAATGCCCAGAGTCACCAACACCAATTTATGATTGCACCCCGCAACCAGGGCACAGGAGGCAAAGTGACACCCAGCGGCTTGCGGGACCGCCGCTACCTCGTAAACTGACGCAGCACACCGCCTGCACACCCTGGGTACACGGATAGCGCTGATACTTGAACTTAAGGAGCTCCCCCTACAAGGCGCATACACAGCAGAGGCCCTGCCTGCTTCAAGCACCTCACCGCCCACACCAAAATACACCTCACCTGTCATAGAGGGAAGCACAGGTCGTTGACCGGCCCCGGATAGCCCCGGAGGCTGCGCCGCTGAGGGGCGTGCAGCCTCAACCGCCGCCAAGAAGCCTTTGAAGGGACCCTGCGGCCCCGCTCACACCCAGGGCTATGTCAACCAAAAGTGCCCGAAACAAACATAGACAGACCACAATGGAGTCCTTTACGGCCACTGGGTCGCACGGACCAGATGCTGATGCTGCCATCAGGGAGACATCGAGCGCGGAGGCTTCTGAACCGGCGAACTCGCAGCTATTAGAGGCCATCATGACAGTCCAGAAAACCATGGAAAATAAAATTGACGCTGTAGCCATCGATCTGAACCTCCTGAGGCAGGACGTGTGCTCCATAGCCTGCAGAACTGAAGCATTAGAAACCCAGGTGCGCTTCAACACAGAAGCAAAGACCCAACTCCAGAAAGAAGTTGACGCTCTAACACAGAAGGTAAAGAACCTGGAAAACAGGGCCGAGGAGGCGGAAGGGAGAGCCCGCATGAAGCAACATCAGAATCATTGGCCTACCTGAAGGTATCGAAGGTAATGACCCCACGAACTACGTGGAAAACCTCCTCATACACAAAATTGGAGCAGGGAAACTAACACAAGGTTTCACCATAGAGAGAGCCCACCGATCCCTCACCAAGCGGCCACCCCCGGGAAACCCGCCTAGACCCATCATAGCCAAAGTGCTTAACTACAGGGATAGAGAAACCATTTTAGCCTTCTCAAGACAGGGCGGCATTATACTGCGTGATTCTGCGAAGATCGCCATTTACCCAGATTACACCCTAGAAGTCCAAAGGAGAAGGGCCCAATTCAATCACATCAAAGCCAGACTGAACGACGCAGGCCTGCGTTATATGCTACTATACCCGGCCAGACTGAAAATCCAGCACAACAACAGAGCCTACTTATTTGAGACCCCTGAGGAGGCCAGTGAATGGATGGACAGGGAGCAGGTCCCAGACCTTGAACCGAAGGGGCGCACACCTCAACAACCAAAATCACAAAGAACCTCCCCCCAGCTGCCCCAGGCAGCGCTCACTAGAATTATTGTATCATACCACTAAAGCGGCGATGATGATGTATCAGGAGCCAATCCAGACACAAGACACTGCACAGTTGCACCACCAGAAGTTGCACCACTCCTGCCCCCAGGAACTGTTTGGGTAGTTTACCCGCCCGTAGGGCACCAAGGGGCCTAGGCCTACTGGAGCAGAAACGGGAAAGTCAGAACGAGGGGAACCTCGCTAGACTCGTTTTGTTAGCAGTAGAGTTAAAGGTTTACGTTCATAGGGAAGGGAGCCCCATGCAGGGAACCCAGTTGAAGTTACACAGGGAACAGGCCAAGACCACTGGCAGCAGTATCGTCGTGGGATGGCCCGGGACCCCCCGGAAGCTAGAACACACCACGGGGCTGCCTTGTGACCCACCCACAGAAACACACTCGTTTACAGACCTTGGCTGACGACATCAAAATAATGTCCTGGAATGTAAGGGGCCTAAACAGTTATGTTAAACAGCACCGCATTCACTCCTTTCTGAAGCGCCATAAAGTAGGTGTCACTCTGTTGCAAGAGACCCACCTTAACGCACCTAAACTAGCAGCGCTAGCCAAAGCCTGGAGGGGAACCCTGATAGGCTCCACGTACTCCTCCTATGCAAGGGGAGTCTTGATATGGATCGCTCCTTCCATCCCCTTCACCCTAACCCACACCAAAACAGACAATGAAGGCAGAATGGCCCTGATGCAAGGCACCATAGAAGGAAAGGACCTCTGTCTGATCGGCACCTACGCCCCCAATCACGACGCCACCGTCTTCTTTCGCTCATTATACACCCGCCTGAGCCCGAATAGCGGAGCCATAATAATATGGGGAGGCGACCACAATTGCACCCTAGATCCCGCATGGACAGATCGGACAACAAGCATACCAGCCCCTCCCCACCCGCCAAAATACTAAACTCCCTCACACACCAATTCGCCCTGAAAGACCTATGGAGAACCCAACACCCTGATACCAGAGCCTATTCCTTCTACTCGCCTCCACATAAAGTCCACACCAGAATCGAGCACCTATTTGTGAGCGAGGAACAGGCGGCTCGGTTCAACAACACGCAATACATGGCCAGGGTGCTATCAGACCACTCCCCCTTGATTACCGCATGGACACTAACGACCCCCAGGCCCCCTTTTCCGACCTGGAAACTCAGAAGCGAGGCACTGCTAGACAACGCTTTCAATGAGCAAATCAGGCAAGGCACAATAGACTACTGGCAAACTAACACAGACAGCGTTCAACACAGACGCACAGCATGGGAAGCTTACAAAGTCGTAATGAGGGGAGAAATGATTGCTGCCACCGGGGGAGCCCAGAGACACACTACTGCCCTGCTTGCACATACCGAAACAGAGCTGAAAGTCCTGGAGGCAACCCCATCCCCTGACCCGGCCCATATGCACAAAATAATAGAGCTTAAGCAAGCTTGCCTAACACATTGGGAGACGCTGGGGAAACTGAGCTACGCGAGTTACACCGCGAGAAACCACGCCCTGGGGGATAAACCTGGGAAGCTGCTAGCGTGGTTATACAAGCGCAAGACCCCCAGATCACCCATTTGCCAAATCAAGAGCATAGACAGCTCCTACGCCCACACCCAAGCGGAGATTAACCTAGCGTTCAAAGAATACTATCAGGCCCTATACTCAGACCCCACTCCTCCCACTGACACGGATTTTGAGGATGCCCTCGACACCATTGAGTTGCCCCACTTGGAGGAACATGTGGCGGAGTCCCTGGACGGCCCCATCACTCCAGATGAGGTCGCGTCGACCATCAGGTCACTACCCTCAGGGAAGACACCAGGGCCGGACGGGCTTCCAGGGGAATTTTACAAGACCTACGAAGATTTACTAGTACCACTACTATCCCAGGTATACAACGAGGCATACGAGGTGGGCCGCCTCCCTGACTCCATGCGCGAGGCCACCATCATCCCCCTGCTGAAACCCAACAAAGACAGCACTAACTGCAGCTCATACAGGCCCTTGTCCATGCTAAATGTGGACTATAAAATACTAACTGCACTAATGGCAAGGAGACTACAGGCCGTCATCCCACACCTGATCCACTTAGATCAAACCGGGTACGTGCTAGGTCGATCCATTACGGAAAACCTGCGCAAGCTGCACCACGTCATATATAGCACCGAGGGAGGACCGGATAGATGCGCGGTGGCGTCCCTGGACGCCTCCAAAGCTTTTGACTCGGTCCGGTGGAAATGGCTCCATGCCACACTAGCCAAGATGGGATTCGGCCCAGCTTTCTTAAAGTGGGTCAAACTCACCAACACAGACCCAACGGCCAGGGTGCAAACCAATCACACATTCTCTGACAAATGGAACCTCTTCAGAGGGACCCGACAGGGCTGCCCCCTCTCCCCCTTACTTTACATTTTAGCCATTGAGCCAGTAGCTGCATACCTCAGGCAAGAGTACGGTGACGGGGGCATAAGAATAAATGGGGTGACCCACCTAGTTTCCATGTACGCTGACGACATGCTCCTCTACCTTAAAGACCCCAAACACATACTGCCCTACATATTGGAGACATTGAGGGGGTTTCAAAGATGCACAGGGATCCAAATCAACCACGACAAGTCTTGCTTGTACCCTCTAGCCGCCCTGAGCAACACCAAGGTTGAACACCTCCCCGCACTATCCCTCAAATAGGAGCCCACCTCTTTTAAATACCTAGGCATCAAGATCCACCGAGACCCCAGAATTGAACATGCACTGAACACTGAGAACGCCAAAGTTGGCTTGATTAAATCGATGGACTTCTGGAGCAAATTGCCCCTTTCAGTGGCCGGCAGAGCGGGACTCCTCAAAATGGTAGCATTGCCGAGACTACTGTACTTCTTCACCAATGTCCCGTACAACATCCCCCGGCAATACTTCAATGAGTTAAACAAACTCTGCAGAACATTTCTATGGCACGAAGGAAGACACAGAGTCGCCCTAGATATAACGCAAAGACCGTACGACAAAGGTGGCCTCAAAATACCCAACTTCGAACTCTATTACCTTGCAGGCCAGCTGAAACACGTGATCCAGTGGATGGCCGATGACCCCACCTCAGACACACGCCTACTACGACCCTCAGAACCCCAGACGCTGCTAAGGGACTTACTCTGGATCAAGCCAGACGCAAAACAACAAAATCCATACCTAATCACGCTAGGCACCAGGATCTGGAGAAGAGCCTGCATGCTCGCCAAAGTGGCCGACCCCTTCTCCCCCAGATCCCGATAGCCGCCACCATGTTGACCAGACCAGCAGACCAGAAAGTGATCAGGAACCTATGGGAACCCCTCGGCATCGCCACCTTGGGAGACCTACTAGACGATCATGGCATCCTACCGTTCGTGGAACTGCAAGAGACTGCAGGAATGCCACCAGGCCAATTTCTCCTGCATGGAGGGACAGTAAAAAACCTCAAGAAACGTTGGCCCGAGATAGAGACCCTCAATACTGGACACGAGGCTATTGAGAACCTGCTGAGCGCGGCAGAAGGCGGTCACGAAACCTCGCGGCTCTATGAGACCATGCTCAACAGTGCCTCGCAATAAGAGCTTAAAAGCAAGGCAAAATGGGAACAGGAACTCGGCACTCCGTTTGGGGACAAAGAGTGGGAGACCATAACATATTACCACAAAAAGGTATCCAGGAACGCCTGCTTTCAACTCATTCAGTTCCACATCATCCATAGGGCTTACCTCACCCCGGACGTTATCTCCAGATTCAGTAGCACGGGCGCCGTGCCTTGCCCCAAATGCCGAGAACTCTCAGCCGGAATGTCTCACATGTTCTGGGGCTGCCCGGTCATATACGCCTTCTGGGCCCTAATCAATGAAAAAGCAGCCGAAGCAAATATCATACTGGACGTGCAATCACCCAAGGCGTGCATTCTGGGCTCATACCCTAGGACCAAGAAGAACAGGCCCCTGAACAGGCTTAAGGACCTAATGTACATTTTGGCTAAACGTCGCATCGCGATGGCCTGGAAGAGCCCCGTATCCTACAGCATCACGACTTGGTGGGCGGACCTAGAAAGATGGTCCGCAGCCGAAACACGGGCATGGGAACTGGCGCAACGACAACAAAGCACAGGCACCTCCGACGACCTTTCACAATGGGTGGCCCTCACTACGTCACTGTTCTATAGCATTGATAACAGCCCCTCCAAGAGGACTCGGACAGCCAGCATTGAACCCTGTCGTGTTTGCACTGCAGCCCACTTATGTGGTTTTGGTCTAAGGGAGGAGGGAGGGAGGGAAAAGGGAAGTTAATGCAATCATATAATTGCTTCGTGAATGACACTGTGTTGTATTGTTTCATTGGAAAATAAAAATAAATTAAAAAAAAAAAGAATTGCTGCACAAGCAACACTTCCAGGAACATACCTCAAGAATCACAATGAGGCCCTTTGACGGTGGCCCCATTTGCAAAAAGACATTCCCACAAGTAAAGGCATGCCATTGCATTCCCTTCACTTAAACATTGGGTGCTTTAGGGTTTCTTTGTGGATGTCCTCATTCCAATCCCTTATTCCGCCATGTATCCAGTGGAGCACATCCAGGACTGGAGTGGGTGGTAGGGGGGGTTCCAGGCATTGTAGTGCACATCCCAGCTTGGAAAAGGCAAACATTCATCTGTGCCTGTTTGAACAGGTGTGGGGGAAGTCACATTGCATAGAAGGACATTTACCGACCCTTCTGTGCATTTATCTTTCACATTACAGCAGTGGTGTGAACCGAAGCTACGCCGGCATTTCTATCCTTTCCAACGGGATGGAACCACATGTTTTTCATTTGGGAAGACAAGGACATGGCGTAAAGGAAGCACTGCCTGCCTGGAAGGTTATTACCACTCCAGCATTGGTAATGTCTTATTCGGCGCTTGACCCTGGATATAGCGCCCACAGTAACGTGTGTTAATTCCTTCATCTTTCCTATGTTATGGCACACAGGTTCCTGAATAGTATATGTTGATAGTAGCTGCTTTGGCTCTCGTGGGAGTTTCTCATTTCCTGCACATGGGAGAGCTTATCTAAAGCCGAGCTTTCCCAAGGGCCCCTTTGAAAGAGCCTGTCTGGAGGAAGGAGGCTGTTGAGTTCAGGAACCGCCGATATTGCGGTGTAGAAGAGATGTACTCTTGTGGGACACAACTTCTGATTGCGGTCAGACAATGACATTCATATACCTGCAGTGAATTAGGCCGCAGCGTAGTTCTGGTGTAAAACATTACAGTAAGAAGTTGAGCTGCTGATGTTCCAAGAGGAAGTGCAGGTCTTGGACAATGAATGAATCACAAGGGCTGGTTTCCTCATTA
The DNA here is from genome assembly GCF_040938575.1 of Ambystoma mexicanum. Taxonomy (NCBI): domain Eukaryota; kingdom Metazoa; phylum Chordata; class Amphibia; order Caudata; family Ambystomatidae; genus Ambystoma; species Ambystoma mexicanum. Next base: position 831,531,325 of record NC_090941.1, read on the forward strand.
AGCTGTTTCCAAAACTGATGAGCGTTTGCAAAGAGCTGATTTATTGCGTCTCTAAACGGAAGTCCCATAATGTTGTTTTTCTGTTACAATGCACACCAGTAAAAGCAGGCTTTGGGTATGCTTGTGTGTCCAGCAAGTGTTTGTACACTTTCATCTTTTCTGCACAATTTAGAGAATCTAAAAGAAGAAAGATCTGACCTCAGCAACTCTGCAGGAGGCAGGCATCTTACATTGGGCTGAGGTTCTCTTTGAAGAACAACACAAAAATCCACATTTAGCACGCGGTGAGTCGAGCCGAATGGTCCGGCCTGGGCTACCCATTAACTAGCACCCAGCCTTCAAACGCAGCTGCTTAGTACCCAGACCAGTGCAGATCCCTTCCATTCGGATCAGTCATCTGTGCGCATGCATCCAAGAGATAAACTGCCCGCGCCATCCCTTGAAACGCAAGCATTTCAGGATAGGGCTCCTCTAGGCGCAAGACCCAAAACTATGGAACTCTCGCTCAAAACTTGTCTGCAAATGGCTTTCAGAAAATACGAAAAGAATTCAAAGGCAAGTCTCTTCCACTTTCAAATCTCAGAACCCCAAAGTAACCGCATAGCTCTCAACCATTTGTCTCGCAAAGGCGGGTGAAATCACCCGATTTTGTTTTTGGCGGGTGAGACGCCCATTGGAGTGAATGGGCGTGCAGGAGGCTGGGCGGGTGAGTCAGCCCTTTGCAAGGCGGGTGACACCCGCCAAAAGCGGGTGAGTTGAGAGCTATGTAACCGACTCCTGTGAACTCATGTGTTTGTCTGAGGTAACCCTCGCCTCATTCACTCGTCGCATTCACACAAAGAACGAGGCAGGAGCCAGAGCGTTTCTCATTACGTCGATTCTTTATTCAATACAAGCTCACTCTGCCCGTGGCACCCACTGCCCCTCCCTAACCCTCAACGTCACTTCCCCCTTGCCATAGCCCGCAACGGCGGGCTCCCACATAACGATGTGGGTGGGCTTCTCCAAACAGCCTGCAACGGCGGACTCCCACATAACGAAGTGGGTGGGCTCCAACGGGGCTCAGGGCTTCTCAGCCTGACATCTCCCGCCTTTTTAACTCATCAGTTCTGGGGTGTCTTTTACCCCATTTCTTCAATGAGTCTTTGCAGCTTCATGCGACTCCGCTGGGGTCGTCTAGACCTCTCTGGAGTTGTGTGTCGAGCTCGGTCTATCATGCCTCGCTCAGGGCTTTCATCTTCAGACACTTCCTTGTCTCCTAAGTAGGGTTCGTCTGCTTCGTGCCAGTCCCTTATTTCTTCGTTTGATGTCCATCTCTCTTTGAGTGGTTTTAGCACTCTTTTGAACAGTGAGACATTTCGGGTTACAGAGGACCGCCCTTCTCTTTCTGCTGTGACCATGGTGCCCTTTCTTCGCGTTACTGTCAGTATCTCAGGGGCGAGCGAATGGGGCACCTTCTTTCCGGCCCGTGGCCTGCCGCATCAGCACCTGGTCACCGGGTTCGACGTTTGACTCTGGCGCCTTTCGGCACGTGTCAGCCGCTTGTTTCATTTTCTCCTTTTCCTCTCGGTCCTTCTCTTTGGCTTGAAGCTCCAGTGGTGTCAGAGGCTTCGGTGTCGGGTACTCCGGTGGCAGTGTCTTTACCTGGCGTCTGAACATGAGGTCCGCCGGGCAGACCCCCGTGGTGCTGTGTGGGGTGTGTCTGTATTCCTTTAGTAGTTGGTATAGGGCCTGTTCAAACGGCTTGTTTAGTATGGTGGCGATTTTTAGTGCTCTCCGGATGTTGGCCTTAAATCTCTCCACGGTGCCATTCGCTTGGGGCCATCTCGGTGTTATTTTTCTATGATGGAAACCCATGTACCTGGCGAAGTTCTGGAAGTCTGTACTGGCAAAGGGCGGACCGTTGTCTGATTTTATTACCCTGGGGACGCCGTATGAGGAGAGCATGCGGTCCAGGGCGCGTATGATGCTGGTGGGCACCGTGCTTTCCACGATCTGCGCTTCAGGGAATCATGAGTGATCATCCACTAGTACATATGTACCATTTCTCATTGGTCCAAACAGATCCACGGCTAGTTCGTCCCAGACTCGGTCTGTCAGCTTGGACATTTGCAACGGGCTTGGGTGAGGTGGGGGCGCGAGCTGCGCACACATTGTGCATCCGCCTATTAGTATGTCCACCATGGCATTGAGTTTCGGGAACCAGACTTTTTGTCTTAGGAGTCGTTTTGTTGCTTCCGCTCCTCTGTGTCCGTCATGAGCCAGTTGTATAGTTCTTTCCCACAGTGATTCGGGTATTACCACTTTGCAGCCCTTCAGTATGATGTGATCCTCCACGACTGGTAATTCGTCTTTCACGTGGGCTATCCATTGTATGTTGTCTCTCACCTTCTCTGGTTCTTGTTTGGCCTGTTGTGTCATGTGCGCCCGCTTGTCTGTTTGTATACAGTGTCTGACAATTCGTAGCGCCGGGTCTTGTTCGGATTTATTTATCACTTCCATCCATTCTATGGGGAATGGCTGAAGGTGGTGTACTACGTAATTGATGTAGGCATCCGCTATGGACGGCTGGGTCTGCGCTGGGCCCGATGGGTGTCTGGATAAGTAGTCCTCCGGGTTGTCCTCCTTTCCCGGGCGGTGCTTGATGCTGAATTTATAGTCCTGTAGCCTCAACCCCCACCTTGCTATCCTTGGACGCATCCTCGATTTGGGGTCCCTGTAGATGGTGAGCAGCGCTTGGTGGTCCGTGACGACCGTAAATTCTTTCCCGTACAGGAAAAGGTGGAAATATGTGCAGGCCCACACCACTGATAGACTCTCTTTCTCGGCTTGGGAGTAGGCCTGTTCTGTGGAGGTGAGGCATCTGCTGGCATAGGCCACTATAAACACTTTGGCCGGGGCCTCAGGGTCTTTTTGAGATAAGATGGCCCCTAGCCCCACTGGGCTGGCATCGACAATAACTTCGGTGTTCCTTTGGGAGTCGAAGTATGCCATGTGTTCTGCCTTTGAGATGGAGATTCTGATAGACTCGAACGCTTGTTGGTACTCTCCTGACCACGTGAATGGTTGGTCTTTGCGTGTGAGTAGTCTCAGTGGGTTGCTTACCGTCGTATAGTCCTTGAGGTATCTTGAGCAGTAGCTTGCGAGTCCTAGGAAGGAGCGTAGCTCTGAGGTGTTTGTGGGGGGCAGGGCCGTGTTGAGTGCTGCGATCTTGTCTGGGTCTGATCGCATACCCTGGTCCAAAAAACCTTAACAAGCCCTTGCCAAACTCGCATTTGTCTTTGTTGAGTGTGAGGCCAGCCGATTCCATGGCGGCACACACGCAGTGCAAGGCAGTGTCATGTTCTTCTTTGATTTTGCCGAACACCAGGACATCATCTGAGTAGTTTAGGCAGTTCGGTATGTGACGGATGACTTTGTGAATTTCTTCCTGAAAGATCTCAGTGACCGATGATATCCCGAAACTGAGTCTCCGGTATTGAAACAAACCCAGGTATGTTACAAAGGTTGTGATGTATCTGGATTTGGGGCTTATTTCGATCTGATGATACCCCTTTGTCAAGTCTATCTTGGAAAAGACCTTGGCCCCATGAAGGAGGTGGATCGTGATCCTTGGTACTTGGTGTCTCTCCCTCTCGATGGTGACGTTGGCTCTCCTCATGTCCACACATAGGCGTATGGAGCCATCTGGGGACTTTTTCGGGACCGGGACAATTGGTGATACCCACGGTGTGGGTGCTTGCACTGGCTCTATGACTTGTAATTTTATCAGTGTGTCCAGTTCTTCTTCTACTTGCTTTTGTATGTTAACTGGTATGCCCCTGTAGTGTTGCGCTACCGGTGGCATGTCCGGGTTGATGTGGAGGTGAACCTTCTTGTTCTTTAGCTTGCCTAGTCATTTAAACAGTTTCGGGAATGCTTCGTGTATTGCCTTGGGTGTGGCAAAATATTTGTGAGCCATTAACTGGTACAGGATGTGCACGAGGCCCATGTCAACTGCTGTTTTAAAGCTCAGGATGCATCCGCTGTTTGCTTCCGTGTTTAGTATGTGTAGGTTTATTTTTGCAGTGTGAGACTTGTGTGCGCACCACGCTGTGATGGTGCCTTTGCAGGGTAGTGGGGTGGTGGCACCGTATGGGTATATGTCCACCATAGCCTTGCATAGTTTTGGTTGTCGAGACAGCGAGTTGTATGCTTGTTCGCTGAGAATGTTCACCGTGGCCCCCGTGTCGATTAGGAATTCTATCGGAGTGTCATTTACTTGGAGGGAAGGATTGGACTATGCTGGGTGGCTGTTGCATTATTGAGGGCCCAAACCTACCCTTTCTTCTGCTGGTCGTCCTCTGATGATGGGGTCTCACTGCTGGACGGCGAGTGCATTTCTATGTATCAGACAAATCGCCTCCTCTGGCTGCGTCTCCCCCCTTCTTGTGGTCACCTGTCCTCTCGGGCAAATGCGTTTCTGTGGTCCTTGTCATCTCTTCGTGAGGGTTTGTGGTCCCATTTGGCTCTGTTGCTTGTTGGGCTTTGGCGGTTCGTCCTGCAGCGTTCTTGGGTTCTTTGTCTGCTGGTGCCAGCTGGGGGAGCGTTTTTACACATCGCTCGAATGTGGTCAATACCTCTGCAAGCAGCACACTGTTGTCCTATGGCGGGGCAGTCCCCTGTGTGTGGGTACTCGTAGCCGCACCTATAGCATGTGGCCTCGGACCGCCCTGCAGCTTGACTTGCGGACGCTTGCAGCCTGTTGACTGTGTCTGTGGGTGTCGTGGTCTGTTGTATGCTTATTTTTCCTAAATTATCTAGTTGTGATTTGACAGCGGCTTCCATTCTGGCTACGGCCAATATTTCTTCGAGCGATCTTTGTTTTTGAAGCAGTTGTTTTCTTAAAGATTGTGATTGACAGTCAGCGATCAGCTGTGACCTTAGGGCTTCCTCGTTTGAATATCAGTGAAACTCACAATATTTTTGTTTTATGCGGAGGCGCATAACATAGTTGTCTAGAGACTCGCCTTTCTCCTGCCGGGTGGAATGAAAGATGTGGCGTTCATAATCGACGTTGGTGTGTGGTGCAAAGTACTCTGACAGTTTACGGTGTACCTCTTCATATGTTGCAGTGTCCCAGTTGATTAGCTCTCCTGCAATATCTCGTACGGCTGTCTTGCTGGGATTAAGACAGAGATCGTTAGCAGCACACCATACCTGGATAGCTGCCAGGCAGTCAGGAATGAGGGAGGAAGAAGAGTTAGTGGAGGGAAGCTTAAAGGAGAGCTGTCATCCGCATAACAAAGGAAGTGAGGATAGAAGGTGGAGATCAGGTGACCAAGAGAAGCAAGGTAAATGGCGAAAAGCCACGGCGATAGGATAGAACCCAAGGGACAATGCAGGAAGAGAGTAAGGTAAAGGAGAGAAAAGGGCCCATTTAAATCAGGGAAAGGAAAGAGGAAAGCCAAGCCAGCACCAAGTCTGTGTGGGCATCAGAGAGTCAGTTAAGGAGGGTGGCATGACTGACCGTGTCGTAGGCAGAGGACACATCAAGGAGGATGAGAACAGAGGGAGAGTTGTAGTCGAAGTTTGAGAGCAATTTTTCATGAGTGTTCAGGAGAGCAGTTTCCATGCCTCTGGCTGCTCTGAAGCCAGACTGGCAGTCGTGAATACAGCCAACAAATTCAGTGTGATGGATTAGTTGGGAGATGATCAACCTCTCTAAATGATTGCCCTAGAAGGGGGTAGTAGAGATAGGGCAGTAGTTGGCTAGGCATGAACGGTTTACAGAAGGCTTTTTTTAGGAGTTGGTGCTCAAGGGAGTGCTTAAGAGGTGATGGGAAGGAGCCAGTGGCAAATGAGTGATTGCAGAACTCAGCCAGAGAGGGAGCGAGGGCGACAACGTTGTCCTTGATAGTTCTGGAGGAGCATGGAAGTACCTGTTTAGAGGAGACTTTCATAGAGCGAACAGAGAACATAGAGAAAAAGTAATATTAGGTTTTATTTTTTATAGTCTGGGTTTGAGAAACTGAGCTATGAGTATTTATTTATTATAACGCTAGTGTATATGTTCTATTGTATAATGTTGTAAATATATAAATGTATATTGTATGTGTAAAGATAATTCATAAACTATATCACATTAAAGATAAATAAATAAATAGATAAAAGGTGCATCTTTTGAACAGTCATACCATGAAAACCGCTGGGAAGATGTGGAACGAATAAAAAACAACTTGGTCACAAAGTAATTTCCTTGACAAATTTGGGGTAAATCAATCCAGTAGTTTTTTAAATATTCGACAGAGAAGGGGGTGTCCCCTGTGCCTTAAAACCTTTATATCAGTCTTGGTGCTTTGGCCCCTCTGCCTGAAACTGGAATTGTTGGGAACAACTTAAAAAACATAAAATCTCTGTTTTTAACCTAATCCCATTTATTTACCCATAGAGAAAAAGTGCAGTATTTGAACAGCCGTAGCGTGGAAACCACTTGGCAGATTTGGACCAGACGTTGAAATGAACTCCCCCTTGAACTGAGTCTAATAACGTTCTTGACATCAGAAAGAGACTCAAGCTCTCCTGTTCATGTAGTCACTCCTGGTGGAACACTGATTGTTTTGAATGACAGCCATTAGGTGGCTTGGACGTAGGCGCTATATAAATACCAATAGAAATAGCAAGAGCAATAATAATCACATTAGGCTATCGGTCGGGAGTGGGAAAGAAGACACCATGTGAAGTTGGGGAACTGGGGGTGGGTTGGGAAGCCAGTTACAGGTAGACATTTTTCGGTTCATCAGGGGAATCTCACAAGATTACAGCTGCAACTTGGCAAGATATGCTCAGAAATAAATGTGCGTCAGACAAATCGATGAGTGATGGGGGTAATGGAAGAAGGTTAGGAAGGGAAAAAGCAATTTAGTGAAGTGATGGAACTTGGAAGAAAGAAGGGGGATACATGTTGAGTGCCTGTGAGGACGTGGAAGACTTTTTAATTCTGTGAAATGTTTCCCGTTATCGTGGGAATCGGCGAACCACCACTCTACTGCAGAAATGTCTGTTATTGGAAATGATTGCTATGAAATTATTGCAGGAATAAGGAGTTAGAAAAAACGATTAACATCAGTAGCATCTGTATCTACTGGGCAGGGGGCAATGGGTGTTGGTAACAAATGAATGGTGTGAAATGGCCAATAGCCATGGTTAGTGGGCCCAAAAGAAAACTATTGGTACAACATGTACAGTGGCCATGCCAGAAGGCCTTAGCTAGTGGGCCTTGAGGAAACAAAGGTACACCAAAACCTTTGAAATTCAGTGAAAAACATTTGGTAAGAGAGAGTTATGGTGATCAGATTTGGTGCAACAAAAACCCTGAAATTCAGAACTCACATTTCAATCAAGTCCACCTCAGAGAAGAAAATGCATCACACGAACCAAACAGTGATAGGGGTAATGGCCATGAGAGGGCCAGGGAAGAAAAAAACAATTGAGGAAGAAAAAAACAATTGAGGAGAGTGTGGGGTCCATGGAAAGAGGAGGGGGGCACTTTATGAGTGCCTTTGAGGACAGGGAAGTTTGGAATTTTCTAGCGTTATCGGGTAAATACCAGAAGAAACAAACAGGCATGGGTAGTTCAATGCCGCTGTATGTGTAGTTCATTAACATTATCAGGGAAATCCAGCGGATATCGGGAGGGAAAGAAAAAAGTAATTTTACACCTGCAGTGATCACCGAGGCGCGGGGTAATGGGTCTCTGTACTAAAGTCCATGGCTAGAGGGACCCATAGAAATCTATTCATGCAACATGGCTACTAGCCATGACCAACGGCCATGGCTAGTGGGCCCTTAAAAAAACCTATCGGTGCAACATATACACTGTCCATGGCTGTAGGCCATGGCTAGTGGGTTCCGAAGAAACTATAGCATAACAAAACCCTTGATATTCAGTGACAAAACTTTAGTTAGGAGAGAGTTAAGGTGATCAAATTTATTGTGAAAAATGCATAATAAAACCTTTTAAATTCAGTGAAAAAACCTTGGTTAAGAGAGAGTTAAGGTGATCAGATTTAACACAATAAAACCCCTGAAATTCATCAATCGCATTTCGAGCAAGTCCACCTTAACAATGCGCCCCCTGTTGTGCACCGTATGACCACAATCATGACATCACTGGTGACATCACTAATATCATTCCTGACACCACTGATGACATCACGTATGGTGTCATTAATTACATCACTCATGATGTCACTGATGTCACTGGTTTGATTAATTACATCTTGAAACATGACAATTTATATGCACATATTGCATACTTGCACAGTACAATGTATTCTGCCCTTGTTTTTTTAAATGTAACACGTGATATACAATTATGTAGCATAAGTGATTGTTTTTTTTTGTGCATAATAACCAACCTTCAAATTCTTAGACTATATATTATCACAATGCACATAGGTACGTACTTTCTTTTGTAGGTGATTTTAAAAAAAAATGAAAGTTGTAATTTAGAAAAGAACTAGTGTACAGGCCTGTGTACATGGGCCAAAGTGCAAATTTTCATGGACACAGTAGGACTACTATATACCCTAAGGCAACAGCTCCCTCTAGCGCTAATAACAGGCAAAGCTACTGCATCGGACAAGCATACAGGGACAAACATACATCTGGCCTTTTATTATATTGTCAGATATGTTCATGTAATGTTATTAAAGTGAGGACAATTGTAACTTTCAATGTGAACATTGACTATTTCCGTTACTATTAAATATGTTTCTAATTCTATCTATTCTTATTTTATTTTTGCTACTACATATATTTATTATATTATGTTTGAAATTCCTGAAATACATTGACAAGAATCAGGTACTTTCCCTGCAGTGAAGTATTGTAATTGTTTACTAATACATGAACATCCTACCATTTGTATAACATTACATATTTTTATTTTAAAGTTACTTTAGTTTGATAAGTACTATAAATGAATGCAATCATATCATACTTCTGTATCATTGTTTTGTTCCATGCATAGCAAGATAAAGGTCAAAATCGCCAAATGAACTATAAAAACGATTCAGATATGGTGTGCTATGAAGTGCCTACAAACTGGGCAACAAGTAATTTCATAATATGTATGCAAGGAAGGGACCTGGTCATAGAGAATCCACTGTGAAGAAAACATGACAGTTACTAAACATGCACACTGATATACATACGCAAGGAATATGGGCTTTTTTTAATAAATGGATTAAACTCTGCAGTCAGGGTTTCGTGAGATGAATTTTAAGTGACTTGCGGAAAGTGGTTTTAGAGAGTTTCAGAGGCCAGAGAAAGGGTAAATGAATGACTACAACCTTAGCAGATGGTCATCTCAGCTAACAAATCAGCCAGGGTTTTTATGGCCTGGTATTATCACAAAGGCAGATTAAATCTATTTTTAAGTGCATGGGGGCTTGCAGAGGGATATGAGCATTTGCTTTTGACCAACAATAAATGTGGAGTGACGCCTGAGTCCAGGATTGACTGATAGTCCCTGTTTTCGATTGTTTTCACGATGTGCCATGCATGATGAATTGGCAGTCGTTAGAATAGAATTTTCCAATGACGCCAGTAAGCAGGGGTGGGTGGGATGGTTCAAAGGGAAACTGTTTATTCTGCTCTCTCATGTCATTTGAAGTATCTGTGCAAACGGAGTGCAAATTACATTTAGGATTAAGAGGTCTCAGACCTGCTGGGACTTGTAATGAATTATGTTTGTATGTGAAAGTATAACTGTATGATGATGTTATGACCTACCATGGACGAATCTTAAAAAGAGGTGCATTCTACACATGAGCTGAAGATGGTAGTTAAGATAGAGACCACCAAGGAGAATGGGGGAATTGGAGAAAGATGGGATTTTTGTGTAAAGGTTTTAACCAATCACGTGTGCGGGTGGTTTGTAAAAAATAGATGGGAGTGTTTTAACTGTTGCAAAAATGTATATAATGTGTCAACTTGTGTGGTTTAGGGAGACTTGGGTTAGATTGACTCTATATGGTCATCTAGCCCCTGCCGGCCGTTTGAACAAAAAATGTGCTTTATGGACAAAACCTGCACTTGCTTTTTAACAGTTGTGACTGCTCCGGGTTAAGGTGATTGGAGGCCCACCCCTACACTACCACTAGGTAATTCCGCCAGTGGTAATTCCGCCAAAAATGCCCAATGGAGTCCTTTGGACTCCAGAAAATTGGTAATTTACACCTCCTACCACCTCTTGTAATGGTAAACCCATAGGACCAAGTGGTGGTATCTCATTGGATTTACCGCCCAGATACCACCAAACTCGTAATGAGGTAGATGGACTATCATAGATGTCCAGTAAAAAGTTATCATCCCTGTCCTCTGGGTGTCACAGCGCCTCAGGAGAGCTGATTTTGGCAGTTGGGTAGGGGGATTATGCAACAAAGGCATTTTTAAAATGCCTTTGTTGTACCACCCGCCCTCCCCATTCACCAAAATCAACTCTGTGGACCAACACAAACACACCCACATTCACACGAGCACCCATCATCATACACTCACTCATAACACTAGCATAAACACATCCATACACATAAACACATAAAAAATAAGTGAACATAAACTTACCTTCTGCCCCGGTCCCGAAGTTTCCCCCCCAGCATTCCAGATCCTGCATCATGAACAGGAATTTGGAAGTTAAAGCTTCCTGGTTCCTGCACATGCGTGTAGAGGCCAGAGTGTAGGTGCTGAAACGCCCTGCTCCAGCCAGCCTGGGCTGTATGTGTGAGGAGGTGCAGGAGCCCCCCCCCCTCGCACATACAGACTTCAGGTCCCCAGCCAGCATTTCCAATGAGCTATGAAAGGCTGGCTAACCAAAGCGGCTGGGGAACTGAACTGCCAAAAGGAAACAATGTTTCCCTTTGACAGTTCAGCCATCCCAGGAGCACTCCCTCAGCTGAAAAAAGCAGCTGAGGGAATGCTCAGTGTTTCACTGGGCTGGCTCCTCTATAATGGGTGACGGGGCAACTGGGTGGATGCCCCCTTGCCCATTATAGATGAGTGGAACCTTCCCAGGGCTCCGCAAGTCCTCCTTTGTCTATCCATTCCTAAAAAATAAAATCTTTTTTTTAAATGTTAGCTTTAGTTTTCAGGCTGGGATCTGGGCCCCCTCAAACCCCATGAATGCAGACCCCCCAACCCCCCACACAGTTTGAATACCTCTCCCTTATGCTATGGCGGGATCTCCCTGCCTAAAGAAATCTAAGGAAGGTCCATGTCTTATAAGTCCAAAACAAAGGTCTGTATTTGTCAAAACCTATGCTTGTCCTCACAACTAAAACAAAAACTAGTGGGGAAATGTTCTCGAAAGTATAAGTGTTCCAAAGCAAATGTTCAAGTTCAAAAGAGTGCCAATGTAACCTTAGTTCTGCTACAGATTGATCAAAGTCTTCCTTAAATTCATCAACATCCTTTGTTGGTCTCAGGTCTCCCTACCCCAAGTTCCAAAGTGCAATACAGTTCATATTACCATATTGTCTTGGGATTCCCTCCCCCAAGATGAATGCAATAAAGTTCACACAGCACTGTGCTCTTGGAGTTCCCTTCACCAAGATCAGCTTTTCAGCCGTTGCCTTGTTTCCTTCTGCTTCTCAAAAGAATATTAGGTCCACTTGACCTTTCCTTCTGTTATCTTCACCAAGGATTCACACCTCTTTGCTGCTTTCCCGTTGGTAGTGGCTTTTGGTGTAGGCGCAGTTATCAGACCACATGGTCTATCAATCCGAGGTCATGTAACCAGCAACCACATGTCTTCTTTCTGCTTTCTGCTTGGATATTGAAAATACTTGCACTAGGAAACTTCCAGGTCTAGGCACAGTTGACAGATGACACCGCCCACCTATTACAGGTCACGCAAACATACATTTCCCTAATGTTACTGTTCAATGGTTTGGTACAAACAGCTTGGTGTGAGCATAGTTTTGCTTGGTACAGGCTCAACAGCCCCTTTCACAATGTTCGTTATTCAAAATGAATGTGTTTCATTTCATATGGGCTCACCAACCCCTTTCACAAAGTTCGACATTCAATAATGCTAGGTTTCAGTGTATATGGGCTCGACAGTCCTTCGGAGTGCCGGGAGTCCCAAAGCCCTTACAGAGCCTTAACGGGTTACTGTGCTCCACTCTGTGGAATCCCTCCTGCTTGGGAAAAGCAAATCGCTGGTTCACTGACTGCTTACTTCCAAGGATGCCGGCCTTGTGCTCCGCCGTCACTTCTCTGTGATGCCTGCTCTCTGCTTTCCCTCACGCAGGCCGTATTTGTTTCACTCATCAGTACCCCTTTTATTGCGAGAAGCATCTCAGTATATCGGCTTCTTCTCTCTCAGCACGGCCACGTCTTGGTCTTGTCCTCGCTCAGCTATGCCTGTACCGCTCATACTTTTCGTACCCCCTCTTGTCACTTCTAACTTCCAGGTTTTATACTCTTGTTCATTCACATTGGGCTGCAGGTGAAACAAAGTATTTCCAATGATCTGACCTTATTCAGGCCAATTAGTGTGACATGCCTGACCTCTCTTCTTCATCACAGTACCAGAGTGGTACTTACAATAGGAAATCTGTATGACTCCTAGTTGCCTCTTCTTCCTCTCAGTACTAAAAGGAAAGTCCTAGGGATTAATGGACTGAGACTGACAATAGCCCATAAAGGTTAGTGGAGGACAGGGTAGGTCAGTACTAGGAAAGGGGGGTACCATATCTCGCCCTCATGTACCCTCTCTCCAATCCCCAAGGACCCGCCACCCAGGTGATCCTTCCTCGCTTGTCCACCCCCAGGGTCAGGATCCAAAAGCGATGGCCCTTCCTTGGCCACCTGAACAGAAGATACCTGGGGAGTAGATGAGAGAGCATCTTTGGGTTTCTCACACCACTCATTGCCTGCCCATGGCCATGCTAATCCCTTTGGCTTTTCCCATCCATTCCTTCCTCTGTAAACAGTGCCTGCCCAACACCTTCTCATGGGAACTTTTTGAACTTGCTTTAATCAAGCCTTACCATCAGGCTTTACATTCAAATTGCCTGCCAGTGTCTGTTCAAGGCAGTCTTCTGAGAGCTGGTGTAATAAAAATGTCTTACCAGGCCTGCTTTCAGTCACTCGATTTATAAGCACTCTGAGTGCCCTTCACTGAAGTCCTGTTAAGAGCAACCATTGGCAAAGCCACTGAAGTGCTGTTCAAAACAAGCATTGGCAAAGCCAAAATGTCTGGCTTGTGCATACTTTTTAAGCTTTTGTCAGGCACTGCTATTAGATGCGCAGGTACTGGCACCATTTTGCACCTGCTACCAACAATGGGTAGTTAATAACACTACGGCTGTGCCTGGCAAGTGCCTTTCCCATGCCTACACAAAAACCCAAATTGTTGGCATTGCCAATGCTTGGTTTTACAGATGGCAAAATGTGGAAAAAGGTCTTCCGGCGTGTGCTGGGATTGTCAAACATAAGGGACCGCGTTATGAGTTTGGCAGTAATGTGGCAGTAATTCTGCACCACCAAATCGCAAATGTAGAATTTAATGGAGGATATACTTCCAGCCCTGAAAATATGGCTCAGAACAATCAACAGTAGTTATGATTAATTCGCTGCATTTCCATCCATCACTTTTCAGTCGTGCAATATTTGAAAATTCTAATAAAATGTTTATGAAAAGAAGTACGCAGATTTCAAGCCTCCTATTTAAAAAAAAACATGCGTTGAGTGGCACTCTGAGCGCTGCGATTTGAAGTGCGCATTGTGTGCAGCGGCATTCCTTGCATCGGCAAGGCCTGATGTCACATCCACATTAAGTGTGGATGGTTTATGGACGTCAGGCTTCAGCAGCAGCAAAACACAGTTTCTTTCTGTCTGACTCAGACACAATGGTATCTGGCCTTCAAATATTTCAAATAGCGAAGCTTCACAATCGCAGTCATTCCTAATTCTCTCTGTGCATCACTTAGCCCCGTCGAGTGGCCAAAAGAGAGTTTATTTTCCACAGCTGCATGTTTTTCGAATGAGGATAACTTTGGCACGGATGCCCCTTTTCTGGAATTCCTTGCATTTCAGCAGTGGCTTTATAGGCTGTGGAGTACAGCAAGCGTGCTTGTGCTGCCTGCAAGAGCGTACAGCGGAACTGTGCCACGCTACATCTGTGCCACCATCCATGGCCTGGGGACTTCGTATGTTCACTGTGAAGCCAATGCTGAAGAACATATGGCAAAAGCACCATGTTCTCCATGGCTGCATTGGACTGGCTCAGTGGGATGCAAGACGACTGCATGCAATATAAACACCCGCATGCAGGCCGGCCCCGGCAGCAAAACCAAAATGCGGCACGCTTTCCCCCGTGGACCCCTGGTCATGAGGGGGCCACCAAATGTGTCAATAGGCGCTGCAACACCCTATTGTTATTAAATGAGAGAGCAGGGCGCATTTAATTTCAAAAGGGTGCCTGCTGTGCCTTCTCCCACCACCACCACGCTAGTTAAGGGGAGACCTTGAAAGACTCCCCCGTGCTGGCATGGCAGGGGGCTAATGGCAACCTGGGCAGTCACCCGGGCAGCCCTGCCCTAAGGCCGGCCCTACCCGTATGCCTCTCAACCTTTTGCATCGCCAGGGCTGGTGAAAACCGCAGAGTTTACTCTCCGAGGGTGAGAGCCCGCTGAAATGTACGGATGGGTTAGGGTTTTGCGGATGAATGGATTGTTTCCATGGCAAGTGACACCCGCCAAAAGCGTGTGGGTTGAGAGATCTACATCCGGATGCCGGGAACATTGAAAACCAGAATTGACAAAACCCATAGTTTGGGCTTTAACTTTTCCCTTCTAATGACACAGCAGGTTGCGGTGCAGAGGGAAGCGTCATCGGGACGTGCTCCGTGGAAAAGCAAGAGGAAAGGCTGGAACCCAACACTAGTACAAGTAGCCAAAGATGACCACCTTCGCCTCGGCCTGGACTCCACACTGGCCAATCAGTGCAAGGTTTCCCCACAGCCAGAAGATTTACAGCAAGAACACACAAAGGGCCGGCTCCCCTCCGACAGCTGGCCTGGGAGTGTGAGTAGTGCAAGCTTCCGTCCCAGCATTCACAACAGAAGTGCATCGGGGCCTCTCCAGATCCGCTCCAGCTTTCGGCTTTGTGAATTGGTTATGAGGCAGCAGGAGTGCATCTAAGGTGCTCATGGCATCTCCTGATTTGCTCATGGGCAACTCTTCGTGAATCAGACCCAATACATCTGCCAGGTTCGAAATTAAGGGGAGCTGGGAGCTATTTAAATGCAAGGACACAGCTATATGACATTTAAAGCTTAGAAGGTAATAAACAAAGGACTAAATGATAGGTTTGCATTTTATGTGGAAGTCAGATGTGTGCACGCTATCGTTCCCCAGTGGTATCTCCTGGTCAGTAGTTAGGAATACCCAGGAGCTGCTTTTAGCTCCTGCTTATACAATACATACTTAATTTAGGACCCTGCATCTGATCGGTAATCGCTGATATATTCCGTGTTAGGAAAACAAGTAGGGCCACGGTAGGAAGGTGCTTCCAGAGGACTTAACAGAAACGTGCCCTTCATTTGCCAACGTGGGTCTGTTAGGAGCTTGGTGTCAGTAGGATATCGATTGGAAGGCATCAGGCTGGATAGAAGTCACAGGTTGATTGAATTCGCCATCTTGGCTATTGTCATACCAACAATCATTCACATAACATGAACGTTAGCGCTTCACAACTCCACCCTCCTGCTTTTTTCTTGCATGGAAGCTAATCTCCACGTGTTCCCAGGTCCCTCCTCCGCCTGCTCTGATCATGCTGGAAGCGAAAGTCCATGAGCAACTCCCTCTCAGTCGCACTCTCCTGCCTGCCCAGGTCACAGCTCTGTTGGGGAGATTTGCTGCATTCATGCCCGTGACGTTGTCATGGAAAGCTGGACTTGGCGTTTCTCTGGGCAGCATGCCAAAAAACTGTGCGAGTGAGCCTTTTAAAAAACGGAGATAGAAATGTGAGAGTTAGCTCTACCCGAAGGCTGCTTTGCCCTCTTCTAAATAGAAGGTACGTGTTGCATGTCACCCCTGTAGGGTGACATGGCATGTTCCAGTATGTGTGCTGTGGTCACATGGGTCACCCATGTGACCACGTTAATAAAATAGGCGAGCTGCTTCCAGCTCGTCAGTCAAGACGGAAACTGACTCCGGTGTCGTTCTTTGGGAAGCACCATGCTGGTGCTGCACCGTGTTCGCTGGGCCCAAGGATGGGGCCCAGCTCGAGGACGGTGCCCCTGCCGGGCAACGCCGTCTGGACGGTGCCCCTAACGGGCAACGCCGTCCCTGTAGGTCCACCCTGCCCTGTGAGTGCTGAGCCAATGATGGCCAGTGTTTTGTCCGGCCCGCGAGGCACAAACACTTTCCTAATGGAGGGCGGCCTGCAAGCAGCATCGGCCGCCCTCCATTAGGAAAGTCTTTGTTGTCTTCCGTGCCGGACAAAACACTGGCCGTCATTGGCTCAGCACACACGCACCACGTCGCTCCTACGAGCCACGTAGTGCGTGTGGGCTGCACCAATGGAGCGCCATCACTACGGCTGGCGTGGCCAGTAAGGCTTGATGCCGGAAGGCATTTCAGCCTTGCTGGCCACGCCAGCCGTAGTACCACTCACCTCGCCAGCGTTCCAGCTTACCTGCCTTCCAGCACGTCCGGTAAGTGGTCTGTTTGTGTTTGTGTGTCGGGTCTGTTCTGCTGTATGTTTGTGTTGTGTATGTTGAGATGGGGGGATGGGGGGTTGTGTATGAATGTTTGGTTTTGAATGTTTGTTTTGTGTATGTTGAGATGCGGGGGTGGGGGGGTGTCAGATGTGTATGAATGTTTGTTTTTGAGTGTTTGTGTTGTGCATGTTGAGATGGGGGTGGGGGGCGTCGGATGTGCATGAATGTTTGTTTTTGAATGTTTGTGTTGTGTATGTTGAGATGAGGGTGTGGGGGGGTGTTGGATGTGTATGAATGTTTGTTTTTGAGTGTGTTGTGTATGTTTAGATGGGGGTGTGGGGGTGTCGGATGTGCATGAATGTTTGTTTTTGAATGTTTGTGTTGTGTATGTTAAGATGGGGGGTTTGGGGGGGTGTTGGATGTGTATGAATGTTTGTTTTTGAGTGTTTGTGTTGTGTATGTGGGGGTGGGGGGGTGTCGGATGTGTATGAATGTTTGTTTTTGAGTGTTTGTGTTGTGTATGTTGCGTTGGGGGTGGGGGGGTGTCGGATGTGTATGAATGTTTGTTTTTGAGTGTTTGTGTTGTGTATGTTGAGATGGGGGTGGGGGGTGTCGGATGTGTATGAATGTTTGTTTTTGAGTGTTTCTGTTGTGTATGTTGAGCTGGGGTGTGGGGGGCGTGTCGGATGTTTATGAATGTTTGTTTTTGAGTGTTTGTGTTGTGTATGTTGAGATGGGGGTGGGGGTTTGGGTCTGTATGGGTGCATGCTTGAGAATGTGTGTGCTGAGTTGGGGGGTGGGGGGTTTGGGTCTGTATGGGTGCATGCTTGAGAGTGTGTGTGCTGAGTTGGGGGTGGGGGGTTCGGGTCTGTATGGGTGCATGCTTGAGAGTGTGTGTGCTGAGTTGGGGGGTGGGGGGGTTTGGGTCTGTATGGGTGCATGCTTGAGAGTGTGTGTGCTGAGTTGGGGGTGGGGGGGTTTGGGTCTGTATGGGTGCATTCTTGAGAGTGTGTTTGGGGCATAGTGTTTGGTTTGGGATGAGGGACATGGGGCATAGTGTTCGGTTGGGGGTGGGAGCCATGGGGCATAGTGTTTGGTTGGGGGTGAGGGATATGGGGCATAGTCTTTGGTTGGGGGTGAGGGGGCCATGGGGCATAGTGTTTGGTTGGGGGTGAGGGGGCCATGGGGCATAGTGTTTGGTGGGGGTGGGAGCCATGGGGAATAGTGTTTGGTTGGGGGTGGGGGACATGGGCATGGGGCATAGTGTTTGGCGGGGGTGAGGGACATGGGGCATAGTGTTTGGTTGGGGGTGAGGGAGCCATGGGGCATAGTGTTTGGTTGGGGGTGAGGGGGCCATGGGGCATAGTATTTGATTGGGGGTGAGGGGCCCGTGGGGCATGGTGTTTGGTTGGGGGTGAGGGGCCCATGGGGCATAGTGTTTGTTTGGGGGTGAGGGGGCCATGGGGCATAGTGTTTGGTTGGGGGTGGGAGCCATGAGGCATAGTGTTTGGTTGGGGCTGGGGGACATGGGCATGGGGCATAGTGTTTGGTTGGGGGTGAGGGGGCCATGGGGCATAGTGTTTGGTTGGGGGTAGGAGCCATGGGGCATAGTGTTTGGTTGGGGATGGGGGACATGGGCATGGGGCATAGTGTTTTGTTGGGGGTGAGGGACATGGGGCATAGTGTTTGGTTGGGGATGGGAGCCATGGGGCATAGTGCTTGGTTGGGGATGAGGGGGCCATGGGGCATAGTGTTTGGTTGGGGTGAGGGGGCCATGGGGCATAGTGTTTGGTTGGGGGTGGGAGCCATGGGGCATAGTGTTTGGTTGGGGGTGGGGGACATGGGCATGGGGCATAGTGTTTGGTTGGGGTGAGGAACATGGGGCATAGTGTTTGGTTGGGGGTGAGGGGGTCATGGGGCACAGTGTTTAGTTGGGGGTGGGAGCCATGGGGCATAGTGTTGCACTCCAGGAGTGAACCCAATAATAAAGCTAAAACAGGCACAGTTAGGAGATGTACATCCTTTGCTTTTTTGAGGAAACCTGACTCAATAAAGGCCATACTCCTCTTGGGCAACCCAAACAGCAAAGTATAGCAGTCCAAAATAACGGAATGTCCAATCGAGGGTCAATAAAATATATATAATTTAATTAAACAGACGATATACAATAACTAAATCGAAATAAATTATAACAATGGAAAATGTGTAGTACAAAATGTAAGTTTGAAATGCAATCAAAATCGTTACCCCTCAAAAACATATTCTTTTTCCATGTGTTTAATACAAATTGGGGGTTGAAAAAGCCTCCTGCCATGCCCCACCTACCGCCCCGCCCACTTTTACTTTTCGGCCCACTATAGCCCTCATGTAAGGTACTTTCAGCCCTCTGTCAAAATCAGTTGTGCACCCCTGCCCTCGGCGATGCCCAGTGGATGCACTGTGTGGCCTAGAGGGGCCAGAGGCATAACGAATAATGCATGCCCAATGGGCACCATAGGTATGATGGCATGTATAAACAAAAACCACACAGATGAGATGAAAACAAGTTGTATAAAGGTAAAACATGGTTCCGTTTGCCTTTAAAAAACAACTTTGAAATTCAAAAAACGGTGGCTTAAGGGGCATTATGATTGCAGCGCAAAACAACAAAATGACCATGTTTCTGACTTCCACAAGACAACCAAAAGATATCTTCAGGGGTCCTTTGAGATGAACTGTGAGTATCAATCCGGGTCTTTATTCTGCTGCTTACACAAACGTGTGCTGCCTTGTGGAGAGCCTGCTAATGGCATGCAGCTGTTGCTCAGATTGTCAGGGAGGCCCCCCTCTCTTCCCTCCACCATTCCAAAGATCCATGTTAGTAACACGGAGTGATGGGCCAGCCATCAGATCCCTGCGTCGCATGTTGGTTGAGGCTCAGCCCAGCAGGATTGTCAGAGAGTGTGGGTCATAGCCGCAAGCAGCTGATCCTTAGAATGGCCCCGTTGGCTGAGGCTAAGAGCGCGCCTGCCTTGCTCCTGGCCAATCCAGGCTGGCGCGTCTCTCATCCAATCCTGTCTCTGCACCTCGTCTGCCTGGGAACCCAGAACACTTCTCTTTGTTCTGTGGCAGTTTGTCTTTGCGCCCCCCAATTCTCTGTTTCTTCCATGCCCCCATCTGCCACACTCTACTTTCAAGTCATGAAAAGGGGTCTTGTGTCTCCAGCTGCAGGATAATAGTTGTCATGATGGCTATATTTGAATCTCTTCGGTTGCTTCTTGGTGTTATTGCCTTTCTTATTTTTGACAAGAACATTTAGCATCCATTGCATGAAAATGAAAGTGATTTTTCAATGTTGTTACCTGGCCTACGGCTTGTGCGGTTTCATTTATTGCTCTACGGCGAAGGGAACTAACGTTGGATAATTGACCTTTGACTCGTGAATGGCCATCACTTCACTTGAGTCCATTAAATTTGGTTACGGGTAATGAGACCCCTGTGGTCCCCACCCCAGAAGCACTAAATGGGAACGTTGGCTGCAGGGCTTTAAGTGGGGTAAGAAATCGAGGGGGGGGGGCCCTCATTTGGGGGCGTGGCTTGTGGGAGGGGCGTGGCCTAAAAAGTACGCAAATCGTAAGGTATACACACAAATATATATAAATGTTATATATGTGTGTGCGTACCTTACTATGGTTTGTGTACTATGCAAGCCATCTTTTCTAAACATAGAAATATGTAACATTTCTACGTTTATAAAAGATGGCTTGCAAAGTACACAAACATATCAAGGTACGCACAGAAATATATAACATTTATATATATTTGTGTGCATACCCTACGGTTTGCCTAGTTTTCAGGCCATCTTTTTTAAACATTTCTGGTTTATAAAAGATGGCTTTGAAAGTACACAATTCAAGCCATCTTTTATAAAGCTTTGACTACGGACAAAATTGTCCGTTGGCAAAGCTTTATAAAAGATTGCTTGAAATGTGTACTTTTCAAGCCATCTTTTATAAACCTCGAAAAATGTCGAGGATTCTCCAGGTTTGCCGAGGGTTAAAGACGCCTCGGCGACCTGGGGAAACAAAGGGACAGTAACTGCCTCTGGTGACCTCTCGCGCGAGGGTTCACCAGATGCAGTTACTATGACTGACGGAAGTGGCAGCCAGTCACAGCGTCGCTGTGGCTGGCTGCCACTTCTGTCAGCTTGCCTGACTTCATGGCAGGCGCATCTCCCGTCGCGGCTGTGGCCGCGACGGGATAATGCATCCCGCCAATGTTGCGGTAGGACGGGGGCCCCGGCAGGGTCCCGGCTCAGTCCCACTTTTTGGAGACTGCCGGGGCCCGGCCCCGGCAGGCCTCGGCCCACTTTAAGCACTGGTTGGCTGTCAACTCGCCACTGGGAATGGTGGACAGGCAGCAGGCAAGATTCACTGGTATGGTCGTACGTCAGAAAACTGATTTCCTAGTTTGATGACAATCAGCACAATCGCCCCTAGAAAACTTGTTGTAAGTTGTATTGCTTTTCACCCCATTTTCTTAAAAATTGTACTCTATAATGCCCCATTTTAACATATTACTTTAAAACAATTATTGTGGGAGAAACCTCCCAGAACCCGATACATTGGTATTGTACGTTTTGTCTAACTATAAAAGTCTGACCCTACCAAAAGACCTAAAACAAGCACCACGAACAGTTCGGACTACCAAAAGTCTGAACTTTTCGTGGTGTGTGTTAAGGTCTTTTGGTGGGGTCGGACTTGGGGCTCGGGGGTTGCCCCCGCAACTCCCCGATAACTAGAGTGAGCAGGAGTTCCGGGGGACAACCCCCGAGCCCACAGCCAAATACAGAAAAAAAAAGCTGTGTGCTGCGGGGGTGTCCCCCGCATACCCCGCTCACTATGCTATACAGTATAGTGAGCGGGGTGTTGCGGGGGACACCCCCGCAGCACACCCAAAAGAAATAATTACCATGTTTTTAAAAAATGGGGGCGTCCCCCACAACACCTCGCTCGCTTTACTTTACAGTATAGTGATCAGGGGTTGCAGGGGAAACCCCTGCTGCTCCCAGAAAAAAAAAGAAAAAAGAAAAGGACCCTGCGGCGCCGGGTCCCGATCACGGAAGTGAAATGGAACTGGCGCCACAGGGACACAGCGTGATGGAAAGGTAAGTAAGGGTTGGTTATGTTGGGGGTGTGGGTGGGGGTGTGTTGTGGGTATGTTGTGGGGGTGGTGGGTGGGTATGTAGGGGTTTTGAATGCGTGTTCGCATGGGAAATGTGAAAACCTTTTGTGGTTCGCACATTTCTCATGCAAAGGTTTCCGCGACGGAAAAATTACGCAGATCCAATACATTGATTAGGGGTTCCCTTGCTACGCTCAATTGCTTGTGCTACTTGTGATGTAAATTCTCCTCCCCTAAAAATATTCACCTGCCACGACCGCTCTCGAATCATTTACAGTGCCAGCGCCCGCCTCAGGAGACATCCGCCCCATTGGCACCAAAAGCTGCCTCCACCACATCCATTAGACATCTGAGTCTTAGAAAAGCTAATTTATCAGCTCCACAAAATTCATGAGTTAGCTTACAAATACACTTATCAATTGCCCAACACTGGGGTACACTCAAAAGACTTTAAAGTTGCATCAAGTGTTCTTTTTGCACCCCCCCTCACCCACTTCATGTCATGGGGACACAGTGAGTTGTCGGTTGAAGCTGAGGGACATAAAGTAATGGCATGCTTGAAGTTGGACTTCTGTGTTCCAGAGGCGGGAGGCTCCTTCTCAGGTGAACTACCTCTGCTAATCATGAGCTTGCGCTTAGGGATGATGAGCGGAACATTTCTTGTAGACCTACTGGGGCCTTTCTGGGTGGCGGGTGGTAGTTGCCTGCCATGCATGCCGGTTTCCACTGTAAAGGGCCTAGTGAACCATAAAGCAGGATTTGAAGGAGGTGCGTGGGCCTTCATGCAGTTCCGCCAGCCACCCTCCATGCTACATCCTTGACACATGAGCAGTTGCACGATCCCCCTCCTCTGGTCTCTGTGCTTTGGTTTCATGTCTATTTCCTTGTATCTCCAAGTTCCTGGGTAGCAAAGGGCCGAACCCTACCCACATTTCCCACAGAGTCACGTGAGCGCCTGGAGACCGTGAAAATGGCAGCAGTGTGCGGTATAAATAACCATAACATAACATCAAGCAATTCCCTTCAGCCCCCACTCCTACATGCAATCAGTTGAACTAAACCCAGTAAGTGCAAATCACCATACCCGTCACTGCATGTGTTGCAATCACACCTTCACCGGGCCGTCTGTTACCATAGTAAAGGAATACTCCCCTTAGTTAAAAACAAACAATGGGCCTCATTCCGAGTATGGAGGTAATCATAGCGCTGTTTGCGCCATGACTACCTCCCATACCGGTACCGAGTCCGACCTGGTTCAATGGGGACTTACCGGTCCAGTCCGACCTTGGCAGGACCGGTAAGTCCCCATTCACCAAACCATTCCCCATTCCCATTTGAGGCCCAATAGGGCTCAATGGGAATGGGGAAGTAGCTAATAACGGTACTGCAAATTGCGGTACTGTTATTAGCTCCGAAGTCCCTTAACGGGTCCCGTCCACAACGCCTGGTAAAACCAGACGTTAAAGGAGGGACCCGCTAAGGGAATAGGGCGCAAAGGGATTACCGCCACCGGTGTCCTTACCGGTGTCGGTAATCCCTTTGCGCCAACTCGGAATGAGGCCCAATGTATATTAAAGGCCACACAATGATATGTCACTTTTTCAAATAACGTTAAAATGCAATGCGCCTCACTGGTGCCTGGAACATACCATTACAAGGCGGCCATACCTGACGCCTGTTCAATATCTCGAAGAGGAATCTGGAACCACCAGGTAAGACTCCTTCAGGAGCAAAGTGGCCGCTACAGCATGGTGTACACCCTTCACCAAAACTTCTTCTTACCCCCTTGCATGGAAACACCACAACATCTAATTAATGCTGCATTTTGGGATATTACAAAACATTTCATATGTTCTGATGGTGTCATTTCTTCTGGCATTTCCCCCAGTGTGGCAGTGGCAGCAGCTGTGTCAGGCTGTGCGTCAGCGTGGATGTGGCAGAGATATAGATTGTTCTCTTGCACAGGCATTGCTCCTGTTCTCTGGGGCTCACATTCATGGGTTCCCGCAGTGAAATGACCCTGCCTGCGGCTGGGAGGCTGGCATCTGAAATATTGCAATAGTTCATGTGTTTCCTTCAATTACCTATTATCCAATTTCAAGCCAAGTGGAACATATTGACCTATTATTTTTGTAAAAAATATATTTCTCATACAGAATGGTTTTAGTACAGCTCACTTGCACGCAGCACTTTAAAAATCCGCCCCTGTCTATTGATAGGGTTTTATTTTTCACGCACCCAATATTGCGTTCTGTGAGAGGTGCTTTTGAATCCAAACCAGCCCCCTCTGATTCAGGGTCACTCCCCTGAAGCTGCCTCCTTATTAACAAGTACACACTTTACTATTTTGTCAAAAAGCAAGATTTAAATTAAAAGATTAATTTGCACATGCAAAATATTTACATTTACAATACTTGAAATGAAGAGAAATGTGATATTATTTACAGGCAGTGCAGATCAAGTCCTTTAAAAAAAATTGAAATAAAACAAAAAAAAATATTTGCTAAGAAGGTGCCGATGCACTAATTAAAGTCTTCTTCGCCTCTGACCTCAGATAATAATACTTATTTTAAAGCCACAATTTCTTTTATGGCTCTCCATAAACTGGCCATCATCAACTATGCTCAGGATTTGGGAAGCTGGCGCATCTGGTTTATAAACCGGTCTCCACAGAAGCATACATTTTTAGATTGTGGCTGCCAGGTGACATAAAAGTGGAACCTGGTGGTTTCAAAGCTAATGCTATGGAGAGTAGAGAGGAGAACATGACATTGACAGGTAAATGCTGTGTTTTGGCAGTATGCTCTCTCTCCCCACAGTCCTGGACGGATGGTGTGTTAGGAGTGCTTGCATGCAACCTCCTGAAGCGTATGCTGCATTTCATGCTGACTGCCCGTGTGTCAATCTTTTCAAATGATTTCTTTTCCGTCACTGGGCCTCATTACACGGATGGCGGTAAGGATTTACCGGTACCGGTAAAATACCGGTACCGGTAAATCCTTACCGCCTTACTACGAGGTCCCTTTGCGGGTTGGGGGATTTAACGCCTGCTTTTTGCAGGCGTTAAAAACCAACCCGCAAAGGGACCCAGGGAGCTAATTACGGTACCGCAATTTGCGGTACCGTAATTAGCGCCTTCCCCATTCCCATTGAGCCCTATGGGCCAAAAATGGGAATGGGGAAGGGCAATGGTGGAAGGGGGAATTACCACCCCGCCAACCTTGGAATGGGGCGGTAATTCCCCTTTTCGCCAAGGCGGTGCCGGTATTTTACCGGCATGAACCATGGCGCTAATAGCGCCATGGTTCTCCGCCATCCGTGTAACGAGGCCCATTGTGTTCTCATCGATAATGGCACGCTTCGTTAAGTGAGATGTGGGAGGGCTGTCTCAGTAACGAGTCTTTCTCTTGTGACAAGATGGACAGCAAATTATCTTTGGCTGCCTGTGAAAAACGAATCTCTTCCCTGCAGGAGTACAAGGATGAGCAGGGGCTAAAACGCCCACTCAGCCCTCACGCTTCTGCAAACCCAGAGCCAACACAATCATAAGACAGGCTCAGTCAAGAGATATACTTCCTTTGCCTCTTGTGGTAGCGTGGGCCGAGGGAAGGCTATGCTCTTAAGTGGGGTGTGAGTGGGGTTCATTAGCAACCCAACCAGTGAAATAACAGTCCAAAATGAAGGAATGCAGGGGTCCAAATTGGTATTTGTTGACCAGGAGCAAAAAGCAGTTCCTGGGTATCAAGCGTCACCCATTAGGCTGGAGCTACCTCTTGGGAACTAGGAGTAAACCCACAGAGTACAGCACATGTAACGTGAGCGCAAGAGGCAAACTTTAACTTGTCGTCAATTTGTGTATTATACTATATGCTTTAAATGTCCCTTGGCCGTGCCCTTTATTCTCCTGTAAACACATTCCCAAAACTACACAGTTCATATCACATAGCAATGTGTGTTTGGCAGCACTTGCCTGAGGAGTCAAGTGTAGCTCATGGAAGCTGTTGGTGTCAGGAAAACCAGGGTCCCTTTGACTAAAACCGGGAGTTCAATAGCTCCCAGCTCCTGGCACTTTCGAACCCTGGGAATGTCCAATCAAGGCTCTATAACAATATACACTTTAATCAGGGACACCATGTACTACACTAGCTAACTAGAAAAACACTACACAAACCCACCGCTGAGGAGCAAGCACCTAATAAGGTATGATAATTGATGTAACACTCTGGGTAATGAATATGGGGTGAAAGGCAAAAACAAAAGCAAACATTTTCTTAAAAATGAATATGTACTTGTGAGCAAAAACGGTACAAAGTGACCTAACCAGTTTCCAGTGTCCGAAAATAGACCAAGGGGCAGTTAGCAGACTTCTTGGCACTGCTGATGTGATGCTGAGTTTACCTTTGAATGGCTGGCTGAGGTGGGGCATAGTCCGTTACATTGCAGGCTCACCGCCAGGGGCTCCGAGTACGTGGGTGCTCGGGGGCCTGGGCACCCCCCGGAAAAAGCCATTTGTGCTAAATGTCCCTATACTTACAATGTAACTTCTTAAAATCTGTCCACCGGCACCCGCCGGGAAAATCAAGAGTGAACTCCCCTGCCTACCTCTAAAATCATGGTATAGTTCTGGTGGAATCAAGCACGAAACCGACACCGTATGGTCACTCATTCCTCCTGAGCCCTACTGCTGTCAAAGCATAAATTAGTTATACACCTGCTTAGCATAAGGTACTAATTACAGTGTTTACCTATTTAATTGCAATGTTGTAACTTTATTGATCAGATTCCCAAGGTGTTTCCCAGTAGGTTCCATGTGACTATACTTCATGTCTGTTCTTGGTAAGGAAGGACACGTTTGCTAATTCTGCCCTTAGGGCAAAGTCAGAGCTGGAGACTAATTAGAGCGTAATACGTTGCAGCAGCAAAGGCAATTTACAGTTAAGGGGGCGTGGACCAGGCCACTGCATTCCTGAAATATCTATTGATGAATGAATGTATGATATACTCAAGAGCTAAGGAAAAAGAAACACTCTCGGATAAATGGTGTTGCAATAGGTCCCAGCATGAGCAGACAAGATGGTTCTGGTACTCATTGCTATTGGAAAGCATCTCGTTTGCTTTTACTTCACGAATATTCCCGGAATGTATAGCTAAAACAGAGCTGAACACTAAGAAGAGAGGATGATGGTGTTGAAGGCAAGGAGCTGGCCGTTTACGTAGGAAATTATAGTTGTTTGGAACGGGTCGATAGATGAATGAGTGTGTTCATTGGGCACCCACCGCCACAATACTTGTGGGCGTGTCTGTCTGTGAGAGTGATATGCTTTAAGGCAAGGGTTCCAATCAGATTAAGATAGCCCAGTGCGTTGGGCACTTGGTGCAGAGATTTCTTTAATCTGGAGGTCAGATAATCAAATCTCACGGACTCTGCAATAGCTGCGGGACCCTCTGAGATTAGATGGATGTGATAATAATAGAAACTTCATCACACACGTTAGAAGCCCTGTAATAACAGGTGTTATCCTACATAACTCAATGGCACTCGCATTATGAACATCAGCATGATAAAGGGCAGGGTTGATAGGCCAGGATTGGAAGCAGGGACTGTCCAGTCACTCAGTCACTCAGAGGACATTGAGTGAATACCCCAGTCTATTCACTGTCTGCCCGGTCACTCAGAGTCCATTGAGTGAATACCCCAGTCTATTCGCTGTCTGCCTGGTCACTCAGAGGCCATTGAGTGAATACCCCAGTCTATTCGCTGTCTGCCCGGTCACTCAGAGGCCATTGAGTGAATACCCCAGTCTATTTGCTGTCTGCCCGGTAACTCAGAGAGCATTGAGTTAATACCCCAGTATATTCGCTATCTGTCCAGTCACTCAGAGGCCATTGAGTGAATACCCCAGTCTATTTGCTGTCTGCCGAGTCTCTCAGAGGCCATTGAGTGAATATCCCAGTCTATTCGCTATCTACCCAGTCACTCGGAGGCCATTGAGTGAATACCCCAGTCTATTCGCTGTCTGCCCGGTCACTCAAAGGCCATTGAGTGAATACGGAAGTCTATTCGCTACATGCCCAGTCACTCAGGGGCCATCGAGTGAATACCCCAGTCTATTCGCTATCTGCCCAGTCACTTGGAGGCCATTGAGTGAATATCCCAGTCTATTCGCTATCTACCCAGTCACTCGGAGGCCATTGAGTGAATACCCCAGTCTATTCGCTGTCTGCCCGGTCACTCAAAGGCCATTGAGTGAATACGGAAGTCTATTCGCTACATGCCCAGTCACTCAGGGGCCATCGAGTGAATACCCCAGTCTATTCGCTATCTGCCCAGTCACTTGGAGGCCATTGAGTGAATACCCCAGTCTATTCGCTGTCTGCCCAGTCACTCAGGGGCCATCGAGTGAATACCCCAGTCTATTCAATGTCTGCCCAGTCAAGCAGAGACAATTGAGTGAATATCCCAGTCTATTCATTGTCTGCCCGGGCACTCAGAGGCCATTGAGTAAATACCCCAGTCTATTTGCTGTCTGCCCGGCCACTCAAAGGCCATTGAGTGAATACTGCAGTCTATTCCCTACATGCCCGGTCACTCAGAGGCCCTTGAGTGAATATCCCAGTCTATTTGCTATCTGCCCGGTCACTCAGAGAGCATTGAGTGAAAACCCCAGTCTATTCGCTACATGCCCGGTCACTCAGAGGCCATTGAGTGAATACCCCAGTCTATTTGCTGTCTGCCCGGTCACTCAGAGACCATTGAGTGAATACCCCAGTCTATTCGCTATCTGTCCAGTCACTCAGAGGCCATTGAGTGAATACCCCAGTCTTTTCGCTATCTACCCAGTAACTCGGAGGCCATTGAGTGAATACCCCAGTCTATTCGCTGTCTGCCCGGTCACTCAAAGGCCATTGAGTGAATACGGAAGTCTATTCGCTACATGCCCAGTCACTCAGGGGCCATCGAGTGAATATCCCAGTCTATTCGCTATCTGCCCAGTCACTTGGAGGCCATTGAGTGAATACGGAAGTCTATTCGCTGTCTGCCCGGTCACTCAGGGGCCATCAAGTGAATACCCCAGTCTATTCGCTATCTGCCAGGCTAAACGTGTTTCAATGTCACTGGAAACATTTGGTATCTATTGAGCAACAACTCAATGACTTATTCATAAACTAATAACAACGCACGGTCTGGCTGCTGTGTAGTATATTTGATGTTACGGTAGGATTGGACATGAACAGACTTAAACTGTCTATTTTACTTTACTCGCGGAATATGCATAATTATGTATGACCACATAACATTCATAATGAAAGAAGAAACACAGAGCTGGAGACTTAGTAGTGAGGACGGTGGTGTTTCAGGCATGGAACTGGGAAGAGTGTACGTGCACGCATTAGGTTGGCTAAAATGCAGGCTCCCGGGATCAGTTATGAATGCCCCTGTGTGTAGCCAACAAGAGAAACCGATGACCACATCTGCACTTCACGGAGGGCTTGTGCACATTGCAGTGTGCATATATAAATACAGCGGACTCCTCGCGTGCAGGAAGGGCATTGCCAGCCTGACTCTAAAATAAGTCAACAAAGGACCCACCGGTCGTTACCATTCGAATGCAAGGTGGTCCAGCTTAACCTGTAATTTCTGGATGTACATTAAAAAAGGCAGTCATATTGTCAAATTAAGTGTAACCATATTTTGAAAGAAATACAGGTCAGTGGCATAAGTATGAATTGGACTCCGGAAACCACGTGATTGAGTGGAGCACCCATGGGTCTGTCTAGCAGCTCTAGTATTGCGCTTCTTCAGGACTTGCCCTTAAACTAAAGAAAGACGCTTCAGACTCGTGCTCCAGCTCAGGGAAGGGAAGGGAAATAAATGCGCTTCTTCAGGACTTGCCCTTAAACCAAAGAAAGACGCTTCAGACTCTTGCTCCAGCTCAGGGAAGGGAAGGGAAATAAATGCGCTTCTTCAGGACTTGCCCTTAAACTAAAGAAAGACGCTTCAGACTCGTGCTCCAGCTCAGGGAAGGGAAGGGAAATAAAGGAAGGCATTTTCAAAATGTCTTTCTTTATTTTGTGAGCGAACCTGCTGGGGGAAGGGAAATAAAGAAGCGGATTTCTCCAATGCCTTTCTTTATTTTTAGGACTTATAAAATAACTGCACGCCTCTTGCAGGGGAGGGAAGCCTCCCACAGGCCTCTAGACGTTCTCTTCATTTTTTAAATGACCTCCACGATGCCCTTAGATATAATACTTGCCTCTCATTCTAATGGCAAAGTGGAATTCCTTTTTAAAAATGAAACCATCTCTCCAGGCCTATGGGAGGGTTCCTTCCCTTCAGGGGTGCTAATGAACATGCATCTTTAAGCGCATGAAAGCGGTATTTATTAAACTGCTATGCACACAACTACAATTGAAAACAAATAAAGAATAATATGCACTTTTAAAATGATTTCCAGCCTGCTGCAGTGGAGGAAAGCCTCCTGCAGGCATTTTTTTAAAGGCCTTCCCTGGTGCTATAAGACAGAATTCTTTCCATTTGTAATGGCAGTAGGCCCGGCATTTCAACAAAAATGATAAAAGGTGTGCATTCCCCAAGGGGGATTTCTTCCCCCCAGGAAGATAAGATTTATTTTAGGAGCGGTGATTACCATTTATTTTAAATGTCGGTCGTGTAAAGAAATAGGGCCTCATTACGAGGCTGGCAGCCGTGGAATGAACGGTGCCGGTAAGGGACCGGCCCCGTTCATTCCGGGCCGCCACATTACGAGGTCTACAGCGGGTCCCGCTCTGGATGCCTGGCCAGAGCAGACGTGCAGAGCAGGACCCGCTAGCAGTACAGGATGCTAACAATGGGCCCAGCATCCTCCCCATTCCTATTGATCCCTGTGGGGGCTAAAATGGGAATGGGGATGTACCGGGTCCCGGTTCAGAGAATGGGAATTACCAGGCAGGCTAAAGTCGGCATGGCCCGGTAATTCCCTATTTTTGGGAGCCGGACCCAGTACCCGGTTTCGGGGTAGCCATGCCGGTAAGAACGGTATGGCTACCTCCAAACTCCTAATGAGGCCCATAGTCTTTTTTGATTTCAATGTATTTTTTGCATTTATTATGTATATTTGTTTGAAGAACAGGAATGTCAATTTTTAACAGAAATGGCTTTCAATAATACATTTATGGATTGGTGGAGGGATTCTCCAGAATACTGCCTGTACCGAGGCACAAAGAGAACAAGTGGTGAGCCAGTTTATGAAGGTGCGAGCAAAGTGGGACATACACAGGGACGGACTGGCCTATAGGGAACTCTTGAGATCTCCCGGGAGGCCTCTGCACCCTGGGCCTCTTGTGTGGTTTCATTTCCACATTTTCTCATAGGAAAAGGGTTGGACTTGCTGGAAATGTGTACTTTGGGGCCACTTTGAAAATTATTTCCAGGGCCACTTTTGGTGGACATACACCAGACA
The DNA here is from genome assembly GCF_040938575.1 of Ambystoma mexicanum. Lineage (NCBI taxonomy): Eukaryota > Metazoa > Chordata > Amphibia > Caudata > Ambystomatidae > Ambystoma > Ambystoma mexicanum. Next base: position 831,562,663 of record NC_090941.1, read on the forward strand.
CAAAATCTAAGTTATCCCACAAACCAGCTTCCTTCCCTTTCTGCTAAGAGTGAGTAATCCTAGATGCATGTAAACATCGTCATGTTTACCCCTTGACCAAAAAAGGGTGAATAACCATGTAGTTGTCAAAAATATACATATTTTAATATTTATCAAAAACACATTACACATCACAATACATTTCTCTAAAAGAACCACACAACAGTGTGGTCAGAACACATTCTGAGACACATATCTATGCATATACATGTACTAAAAATGGCAAAGAAGCTAACACTTAGACCCCTTTCTCTGCCTTACTGTAATGTATGTCTCTATTGTAGACACCACTATTATTATTGACCTGCTTAATTCATACAAGCAAAAAAGGCTGTGCCAACACTTCAAGAATGTGTTTCTAGAACCAACATGAAACTTAGGGGCCGATTCATGGAACAAACATGCGCCGAAAATCTTCGCGCAAGCAGGCGCAAGCAGGCGCAAGCGCAAAAAAACAGGCGCACGTGTGCGATTCATGGAAGTCCCTGCGCGTGTTTACCTCGGGATGTGCGCCAAACCTGTGCATGGCGCACAAGTCACTGCAACATCCCGAAAGGCGTGCGCGACGCGCACAGTGAAAGCGCACAACTCGGCGCATACACCAGAAAGTGGGCGGAACACGGGGCGTAACACGCGGAATGGGGAACAACGCGCGAAAATAGGGGCGTAACTGGGGAAGTACTGCAGGGAAGCAGACGGAACGCCCACACGCACTCGAACCACACGTATTCATGGAATCGAATAGGGCAAAGCCACGCACAGCCAAAGACACGCACAAGCCGAAACACGTCCGCCACATGAAGGCAGGCGGTAGCGTCCCTGCGCATTACAAAAGTGGCAACATACAGCAATTGGGCCTGTGCGAGCGGGGCACGTGTATATCGGGGGTGCGCGGGAAGTTACACACGCGATTGAGCGGGTCACGTGTATATCGGGGGTGCACGGGAAGTTACACACGCGATTGAGCGGGTTACGTGTATTTCGGGGGTGCGCGGGAAGTTACACACGCGATTGAGCGGGGTACGTGTATTTCGGGGGTGCGCGGGAAGTTACACACGCGATTGAGCGGGGTACGTGTATTTCGGGGGTGCGCGTGAACTTTTTCACGCGATCGGGCCTGAGGGAGCGGGCTACGTGTATTTCAGGGGTTCGCGTGAGGTTTTTCACACGATCGGGCCTGGGGGAGCGGGCTACGTGTATTTCAGGGGTTCGCGTGAACTTTTTCACGTGATCGGGCCTGGGGGAGTGGGCTACGTGTATATCAGGGGTTCGCTTGACCTTTTTCACGCGAGCAGGCCTGGGGGAGCGGACTACGTGTATTTCAGGGGTTCGCGTGAAGTTTTTCACGCGATCGGGCCTGGGGGAGCGGGCTATGTGTATATCAGGGGTTCGCGTGAAGTTTTTCACGCGATCGGGCCTGGGGGAGCGGGCTATGTGTATTTCAGGGGTTCGCGTGAAGTTTTTCACGCGATCGGGCCTGGGGGGAGAGGGGTACCACTCACCGTCTGCCTTGCGTGTAGAAGAACGCGTAGCCAACACCCGCTGTGAAGTAATAGCGTGTGAACCCCAACGGATGGAAAACACACGCACCGCACGAAAAGCACGTACAGAGCAGTTTAAAGGCACGCGGGATCTCCAAGCCCTGCCAGGGCAACGCCCATGCGCGAAACGTCACAGACGCGCTTACGCTGTAAGGGCCTTTGGTCCAATGAAATCGCGTACGCGTGCTGACGCGCTTACGCGCTAAGGGCCTATCCTCGAATTTCACGCTAACGTGCAGGATTTTCACGTGCCAAATCACTCCGTATCAAGCTGGCCACGCGAAAACACACGGAAGACCACGCTTCTGCCCAGAAGGCCGAATTACTGCCCCCCAGTGCCCCGAGCAGATTCCACGTGCCATCTGCTGCTGCCTGCCTGCCTGCCTGCCGCCACCGTGCCCTGCCATTTGGTGCCTGCACATCAGCCATCTGCAGGGGTCCAGTTGCTGTGTCCACCCCTGCTGGAACAGAAGACTCCCGACTCGGATAACATCGCTCCACAGCCCAGCCCCAGGACCCAGTTGCCCACCCTCTCCTGCCCCTGGGGTTGCCATGTCGGGCACATCAACATCTGGCACCAGTGGCAACCCCCGGCCAGAGGGGCAGAGGGGCACCAGCTTCACTGCCACCGAAGTTGGTGACCTGGTGGAGCAAGTCCTGGGGCAGTATGATGCCCTCTTCGGATCGTCCCGCGCCAACAAGGAAGGACGGGAGAGGATCTGGGCCGACTGTGTGGTTGCCATCAACGCGGAGGGGGTGGCAACCCGCACCATCCAGAAGGTCAAGAAGCGCTGGGAGGACTTGAGGTCCAGGACCCTCATAAAGGCCCGGCGCCTCGTGGAGGGGGGCCAGGCCGCATGAGTTCCATCCAGATGAGGGTCCTGGAACGCGTACACCCAGCGCTCCACGCCCAGGTCCTTGAGAGGGAGACCGTCTGGAGTTGAGCGGTAAGTGGCCAAGCATTGCTGTGTGAGACAGGGCATGTTGCAGTGTGCTGGTTGTCTGATACTTGCCTGTATGTGTGACATAGGCCATGTACGCATGTATGTGTGCAGGGACATCATGGTAATGCATGTGCGACCAGTAATGTGTGAACCGCACGGTTGTTGCATGTGTTTAAATGCAACATGGGGAGCCCTCTGCAGATTGTACACATGAGAGCATGGCAGTCTCTGTTCCTGGACATGGGTGGGGGTGAGGGATGGGTGCTGATGCCAGGTACATATATGGTATGCATGTCTGTGTGCCTGACCTGCGTGTCTGTGACTTGTGAATGCCATGGATGCATGACACATGTCTGTGACAATGTACAGATTCACTGATGCAGCCTAGTCATCCTTGTATCCACTGTGATTGGGGTGTACAGGGCCAGATGGATGTGACTGAGGTGAAGTGTGTGCATGTGATAGGCATGACCCATGATGCATGTGAGTTCCATTACATTGTATGTTTCAAGTGTCCATTGGACATGTATGGAAATGTCCATGGCATGCACCATGACTGTCACTGTGTGTGTTTTGCCTGGACTGACACGTGTTGTGGAGGGACATGATGGAAGTGTACTTTGACAGTGGCACTCATCTGCTATTGCTTCCTGTCTAGGGGACCATTGTACAGTACCCTGATGCTTGTGTTCTATGTCTCCCTCTACGCAGCGGCTAATGAAGAAGAGGGCGGAGACGGCGCTGTGGAGCAAGGCGGCGGGGATGCCCCCACGGCTGCAGCGGAAGGGGTGGGTGAGCCCCCACAGGGGCCTGCTACGGCGGAAGACAGTGAGGAGCCATCCAGGTTGGTGGTTTCCACAGAGGAGGAAGAGGCCGCCACTGAGGCGCACATGGGGCCTGGTGGGGGCATCCGTGATGGTGCAAGTGGTGCAGTCCAGGGGCAGGAGGCAGCACAGGTCACCGTGGAGGGGCCTGTGCATGTCGCTGTCCCTGACCCTGTGGGTGCACCACACCCCGTCCCAGGCCCGTCCGCAGGTAGAGGGGATGTCCATGTCATATGACTCCCCTCCACCTGCGGACGAGGGGACCCCTGGCCGTATGGAGAAGGTCCTGATTGGGGTCGCGATGCGCACGTCTGTGATTCGTGATGCCGTGCGTGCTTCTCAGGAGGAGCACGCACGTCATCACGAAGAGCACCGTGCCGATGTGGCCCAATTGGGATCATCCATGTTCGGGGGTTTCCTGCATGTGTCGGCCAATCTGGCGGCCCTCTCCTCCTCTGTGGAGACTATACGCCAGTCGTTCTCCTTGCCATCTTCCGGCCCAGATGCCACCAGGGCCCCCTGTGGACCTGCCCTAACCAATGCAGCCAGCTCGGTGGGGATCCCATCCCTGCCACAGTCGGAGTCAGAGGTCCAGCAGGGGTGGACGCCACAGCAACTGTACCCCAGCAGATGGAGGATGTGCCAGCATCATCAGGCAGGGCACGTGCACGACGGCGTCGGTGTCATGATGCCTACCTCCAAGGAGCCAGGTCCGACCCAGCAACCCCAGAGGCAGGCATCATTTCCCCCAGGGGAGTGCCAGCAGGCCCAAGCTGGGGCCCTTTGGACGCAGTCCTGGCGCCTTAGGCACCAGGCTCATGTTGGACCCCTGTCCTGGCGCCTTAGGCGCCAGGCTCATAAAGCTAGACATGTGTTCAAGTGTTTTAATGTGCACTTACCTGATGCAGACCATGCAGCTACATCCAGGCCCTCTTGAGGCCTGAATGGAACTACTTTCCCTGTGGGACTACTTTCCACCCGGGTGTGGTCGGGGAAGGATACATACCTGATCAGTGGAAGGATACACACTTGGAACTTCTTCCAAAGCTATTTAAACCACACCCGATCAGCAACTCACGCTTCGCGTTGTTCTGCTCCTCGCAGCTGGACGCTCACCGTGTCAGCTCCTGCATCGGGACCTCAGCCACGCCTGTCAGTATCCTGGGTCACTGCAAAGGGAGACAAAAGACCTTTGCACCACAGAGACATCACACCTGAAAAGGAAGACATCATTTTTAAAAGCATTTTGCTACGATCGCTGCAGCGCTGCATTTCACTCACCTATCCTGGACGCCTCCATCTTCAGCAGCGATCATCCGGGTCCACAGCCACGTCCCAGAGCCTAGAGAGAAAAGACAAGAACAAGGTGAGAGAAGGAAAGGAATAGGAAAAGCTCAGTTTCCTTCTAAGACTTAGCTGTTGGGTCATTCCCATTTCATTTCGGGTCTTGCCGCTTCCAGGCATTTTCCGGACCCCGGCCCCTATGGGGAAAAAAGACAAAGACATTGAATGAGCGAATGCAAAGACATTACCCGAGCGCTCATCCAGAATTTACCTGTCATTTACTGGAACTGCACGTTTCACTTCGGGTCGGCGCCAAATCTCCGGCATTCCGAACCCCGGCCCCTAAGGGGAAAAAGACATAAGCATTAGCGCTTGCTGCAACAAGACTATGAACATTATTATAAAGCTTGGACTTTTGAACTTGCAGCAGAACTTTTACAGCGCCTTACCTGAATAGTCAAGCTTACCTGAACTCCCATCAATCCTCAAGCCAGTGAAGTAACTGGGTTTCAACGCGCCCCTGCATCAGAAGCAGGATGGAGAGCCCATCCTTCATGACCCTAAGGTGAGACTTCACAGGGAATCGTGGAAGGGTATCGTGGAGGGTTGGAAGAGAGTGGGAGGCTTGAGCATAACTCAGTCAGTAGGTGATACTCCCTTTTCACGCACAGGGGAATATTCCTGCGAGCCAGAGAAGCCAGAGTAGAGGGGCCCTTCTTGTCCATCTTCAGAGTCCTGCGCTTCACCATTGAAGAAGCACCAGCACTCGAAGCCAGACCTGCGCCTCCGTGGGAATCAGGTGAGCGTTACAGTCGGTGGATTCCATCAGCCTGGATGCCGTCGTGCTGGCAGAGGCAGTGGCGTTGGAGGCAGCAGCGGAGTCAACGTGGGAGGCATCATGGCTCGGGGCCATCAACATCGGAGGGGCAGGCATCGTCCGGAGGGCAGGAGGACCCAGGACGGGAAGTGTCTTCCGTGTGGCAGCGGTTGGGCCAGCAGACAGGTGCGGAGCGGCGGCGAGCGGAAGAGGCGCGGCTCACAATGGTCAGGGCGGAGAACTCCATGCGGAGGGCCCTGAGGCGGGCCGAGTGCCTCGAGGCAATCCTCAGGGGGTTGGAGGAGGAGATGGCGTCGTCCCTGCGGACCCTCGGGGCCATGGAACAGGACCGCCTCCGGGACATCGAACAGGAGTTCGATGATGCCCTGGCCCGGAACACCACGGAGTGAGCCGCTGGACTTGCCTGCCACCTTTGTATATAGTTATATAGTTAGTGTTAGGTTTCCTTTATTTATTTTTTTATTTGGTTGCGATTGGACAATGCGCCACATTTTTGTATGTAGTTCAGTTATTAGTTAGTTGTCATAGTTAGGTTTCATTTGGTTGGGCTCATGGACCCGGGATTATCTTGTAAATAGTTCTTCAATGGATTTTTTTATTTTCTGGATTTTTTTCATCGCCATGGAGCAATGGTTTTTGTTTATCATTTACACTTGGATTACTTTTCTGACTGTGACTTTGGACACCATTTATTTTGATTGTGCTGTGTGTTTTTGATTATTTTTCATGGACATTCATCTTCTTTTGGTTGTTTTGCTTTGTGGTTTTTCTCATTTCATTTCCATTCAAGTTGATTTTAAATACATTTATATTTTCATCCTTCAATGTGTCGTATCATCTCATTGCTTTCATGCATGTCATGTTGGGTGTTTTAACATTCACTTGCAGCCATTGTGTGTGACAGACATGTGTTCATTTGCATTATTTACATTGGGTGTGTAACATGTAATTGCCTTTGATATGTGGGTGGATGTGATAGTTGGTTGGGCCTTTTGGCAGGGGAGGATGGCCATTACGGACATGATTGGGGATTGGTGGGACCCAGGTGCAGGGGGGCATGGATGGGACATGGGCGAGGGCCTGGTGGAGGGTGCCCCATGACTGCTGGGGGTGGGGGTGGTGGGAGACATGTGTGGGGGCCTGCTGGCAGGTGCCCCACAGTGCTGGGGGGTGGGGCGGTGGGGAACATGGGTGGGGGCCTGGTGGAGGCTGCCCCTGGTGACTGGGGGGGTGGGGGTGGTGGGAGACATGGGTGGGGGCCTGGTGGAGGCTCCCCCTGGTGACTAGGGGGGTGGGGGTGGTGGGAGACATGGGTGGGGGCCTGGTGGAGGCTGCCCCTGGTGGCTGGGGGGTGGGGGTGCTGGGAGACATGGGTGGGGGCCTGGTGGTGGCTGCCCCTGCACTGCTGGGGGGTGGGGGTGGTGGGAGACATGAGTTGGGCATGGGTGGGGGCCTGCTGGCAGGTGCCCCACAGTGCTGGGGGGTGGGGGGGTGGGAGACATGGGTGGGGGCCTGGTGGAGGGTGCCCCTGGTGGCTGGGGTGTGGGGGTGGTGGGAGACATGAGTTGCACATGGGTGGGGGCCTGCTGGCAGGTGCCCCACAGTGCTGGGGGGTAGGGGGGTGGGAGACATGGGTGGGGGCCTGGTGGAGGGTGCCCCTGGTGGCTGGGGGTGGTGGGATACATGGGTGGGGGCCTGGTGGAGGGTGCCCCTGCACTGCTGGGGGGTGGTGGGAGACATGGGTGGGGGCCTGGTGGAGGGTGCCCCTGGTGGCTGTGGGTTCAGGGGGACATGCGTTGGTGGGCAGTAGTGCAAGTTGACATGTGGGTTGGCTGGGGGGCATGGCCATGGTGGATGGGGTGCCCGCAGGACATGTGCAGGGTAGGCCCCTGTGGTGTGAGCCACCTGCAGGGGCCGTGGAGGGTGTAGAGGGAACACCTGGGAGGACCCACACGTGCAATTCACGTGTGGTGCTCCCCGCGCACCCCTGTAATACACATAGCCTGATGGAATCGCGTGTGGAACTTTCCACGCACCCCTGAAATATGCGTACCCTGCTCGCACGGGCCCAATTGCGTGTGGAAATTCCCGCGCACCCCTGAAATACACGTACCCTGATGGAATCGCATGTGGAACTTCCCACGCACCCCTGGAATACACGTACCCTGCTGAAATCGCATGTGGAACTTCCCGCGCACACCTGAAATACACGTACCCTGATGGAATCGCGTGTGGAACTTCCCGCGCACCCCTGGAATACACGTACCCTGCTGAAATCGCGTGTGGAACTTCCCGCGCACCCCTGAAATACACGTACCCTGATGGAATCGCGTGTGGAACTTCCCGCGCACCCCTGGAATACACGTACCCTGCTGAAATCGCGTGTGGAAATTCCCGCGCACCCCTGAAATACACGTACCCTGATGGAATCGCGTGTGGAACTTCCCGCGCACCCCTGGAATACACATACCCTGATGGAATCGCGTGTGGAACTTCCCGCGCACCCCTGGAATACACGTACCCTGATGGAATCGCGTGTGGAACTTCCCGCGCACCCCTGGAATAAACGTACCCTGCTGAAATCGCGTGTGGAAATTCCCGCGCACCCCTGAAATACACGTAGCCTGATGGAATCGCGTGTGGAACTTCCCGCGCACCCCTGGAATACACGTACCCTGATGGAATCGCGTGTGGAACTTCCCGCGCACCCCTGGAATACACATACCCTGCTGAAATCGCGTGTGAAACTTGCCCCGCACCCCGAAATACACGTACCCTGCTGAAATCGCATGTGGCACTTCCCGCGCACCCCTGAGATACGCGTACCCTGCTCGCACGGGCCCAATTGCGTGTGGAAATTCCTGCGCACCCCTGAAATACACGTACCCTGATGGAATGGCGTGTGGAACTTCCCGCGCACCCCTGGAATACACGTACCCTGCTGAAATCGCGTGTGAAACTTGCCCCGCACCCCGAAATACACATACCCTGCTGAAATTGCGTGTGGCACTTCCCGCGCACCCCTGAGATACGCATACCCTGCTCGCACGGGCCCAATCGCGTGTGGAAATTTCCACGCATCCCTGAAATACACGTACCCTGCTGAAATCGCATGTGAAACTTGCCCCGCACCCCGAAATACACGTACCCTGCTGAAATCGCGTGTGGCACTTCCCGCGCACCCCTGAGATACGCGTACCCTGCTCGCACGGGCCCAATCGCGTGTGGGAATTCCCGCGCACCCCTGAAATGCACGTACCATGCTGAAATCGCGTGTGGAACTTGCCCCGCACCCCGAAATACACGTACCCTGCTGAAATTGCGTGTGGCACTTCCCGCGCACCCCTGAGATACGCGTACCCTGCTCGCACGGGCCCAATCGCGTGTGGAAATTCCCATGCACCCTGAAATGCACGTACCATGCTGAAATCGCGTGTGGAACTTGCCCCGCACCCCGAAATACACGTACCCTGCTGAAATCGCGTGTGGCACTTCCCGCGCACCCCTGAGATATGCGTACCCTGCTCGCACGGGCCCAATCGCCTGTGGGAATTCCCGCACACCCCTGAAATGCACGTACCATGCTGAAATCGCGTTTGGAACGTCCCCCGCACCCTGAAATACACATACCCTGCTGAAATCGCGTATGGAACTTCTCGCGCACCCCTGAAATACACGTACCCTGCGGAAATCGCGTGTGGAACTTCCCGCGCACCCCTGAAATACGCGTACCCTGCTCGCACATGGCCAATCGCGTGAGGTACTTCCCGCGCAACCCAGTGATACACGTAGCCCGCTTGCCGTGCTGGTACAGGGTTAGCACAGCCCTTTGCGCTGGATTGGGTATATTGATGGCTTTTCCCTGCGCGAGAGGCGCTCTTGGGGGCGTAACTGGCGCTGCTGCAGGTGTTCACGTAATTTCAATATTCTACAAAACAAACAAACAAACATTTGGTCTTAAAAACATGTTTTTTTGACTTCAAGCATAACAAGTCATACATCACATCTATTACAACTTCATCTCTATTTCCCATGTAAGCAGAGGGACTTATTTGTGGTTTCATTAATACCCACTATTATGCAATTTCGCAACAGATTATATGTCCTAATTTCTTACAGACAATATCATCCAACACAGACATACCCAATTCATATCCACAATGTGTACATCAAGGAGGAACATATCCCTGTCTTTCATTTCAGCTTTCATACTAGGTCAACGAAATGAGGTGCACAACGCTAGATAAGTGCTTACTTCTTGCAGACTCTGTAATGATCTCGCTACGCTGCACTGGCTCCGGGTCATGTGCTAGCTGAAAACCCCCTATTTTTCACCGCTTCCTTCCGGGAAAAGGGTGTGCGTCAATCTGCCTGTCTGCTTCCAACAATGCTCTGTAAAAAAAGGTTTAGAAACCCATGTTGTTCAATACAAGCCCAAAACCCAAAGGGGCACTGGCTAGCTACGCCCTATATGACATTTGGCTTACCGATTGCAATCTTCCCCGGGATCTCTCTTTCCACAAACGTGTATCCGATGTTTCACCCATTGGCCTTAATGTATGTTACTGCCCAATTCGTAAAAACATCTAATGGGGCGGAAAAGAGGAGAAAGGAAGAAAAGTGAGATTACCTATCTATAAGGCGGTAGTGAGTGATTTCTCACACCACACTCCTCTTACCTAATAGAGACGGTACGTCCTCCTCATTTTATTCCCATGCAGTACGCAGTTGCCGGTTCTCTCAAAACGGCAGAGTGAGCATTATGCACAAGCGGCAGTAATTGAATAGCAACAAGTCTCGTGTCACGTGAGACGCATGCAAAAACGATGATACGCAGAGTTGAAGTAATCTATACACGTTTGCATTGACAGTGCACACGAAATCCGATACCCTGTTCCATCCAGTAAAATATTGATTTAACTGGAATCATGTATTTGGAGCGTGGGAGATGTAGGTTGACAATATTTAATAACGATCACATGATGAATTTTCACCATCATACCATGATGTGTTAAGTATAGCAGAGTGATCATAAGCTTAGGATGCACGATCGCTTGAAGACAAGCCCATAGGCTCAGAAGTATGAGCTACAGCTGAACAGTGTGCACAAAAAATATATACATCCCGTTTCAAGATGGCAGAAGCGAGACCCAAATAAAGATGGCCGCTGATCACGTGTGAATATGATGCACGTTTTTGCATGTGTCTCACGTGACACGAGACTTGTTGCTATTCAAATACGGCCGCTTGTGCATAATGCTCGCTCTGCCGTTTTCAGAGAACCGGCAACTGCGTACTGGACGGGAAATAAAATGAGGAGGACGTACGGTCTCTATTAGGTAAGAGGAGTGTGGTGAGAGAAATCACTCACTACCGCCTTATAGATAGGTAATCTCACTTTTCTTCCTTTCTCCTCTTTTCCGCCCCATTAGATGTTGTTACGAATTGGGCAGTAACATACGTAAAGGCCAGTGGGTGAAAGATCGGATACGCGTTTGTGGAAAGAGAGATCCCGGGGAAGATTGCAATCGGTAAGCCAATTGTCATATAGGGCGTAGCTAGCCAGTGCCCCTTTGGGTTTTGGGCTTGTATTGAACAACATGGGTTTCTAAACCTTTTTTTACAGAGCATTGTTGGAAGCAGACAGGCAGATTGACGCGCACCCTTTTCCCGGAAGGAAGCGGTGAAAAATAGGGGGTTTTCAGCTAGCACATGACCCGGAGCCAGTGCAGCGTAGCGAGATCATTACAGAGTCTGCAAGAAATAAGCACTTATCTAGCGTTGTGCACCTCATTTCGATGACCTAGTATGAAAGCTGAAATGAAAGACAGGGATATGTTCCTCCTTGATGTACACATTGTGGATATGAATTGGGTATCTCTATGTTGGATGATACTGTCTGTAAGAAATTAGGACATATAATATTTTGCGAAATTGCATAATAGTGGGTAATAATGAAACCACGAATAAATAAGTCCCTCTGCTTATATGGGAAATACAGATGAAGTTGTAATAGATGTGATGTATGACTTGTTATGCTTGAAGTCGAAAAACCATGTTTTTAAAACCAAATGTTTGTTTGTTTTGTAGAATATTGAAATTGTGGCAACTAGCACGTGATGACATACATGAACACCTGAATATATAGCAACGATCAAGTGCCCTGAAGACAGCACCAAAAGGATATATAATGGGGATCATTCTCTGTGTTTATTCTTGAGATTAAGTTTCATGTTGGTTCTAGAAACACATTCTTGAAGTGTTGGCACAGCCTTTTTTGCCTGTATGAATTAAGCAGGTCAATAATAATAGTGGTGTCTACAATAGAGACATACCTTACAGTAAGGCAGAGAAAGGGGTCTAAGTGTTAGCTTCTTTGCCATTTTTAGTACATGTATACGCATAGATATGTGTCTCAGAATGTGTTCTGACCACACCGTTTTGTGGTTCTTTTAGAGAAATGTATTGTGATGTGTAATGTGTTTTTGATGAATATTAAAATATGTATATTTTTGACAACTACATGGTTATTCACCCTTTATTGGTCAAGGGGTAAACATGAAGAAGTTTACATGCATCTAGGATTACTCACTCTTAGCAGAAAGGGAAGGAAGCTGGTTTGTGGGATCCCTTAGATTTTGTGTCTTATTTTCCTCACCCACTCAGCCCCTAAACAGAGGAATACTATAGCTCATGGTAGCTGAGGACATACACCAGAGACAAAACAACTAAAAAATATGAGAAACAGATGACTTACAAAGGTAGGGTTTCTGCTTTTCACTTATGAACTGCGCCACACAGGTTTTGATTTCACTCCAAATTGTATTTTTGTGGTTGACAAAAGTTTTGTGTTTTAATCACCAATCTGCAGAAGGAGAGCCTTTGTTGATGACACGTGTTTCAGCTCCTCAGGAGCCTTTTTCAAATCAGGGCATATTACTCATATTCACTTAAGTCCAATTAGTAATATTTCCATGTGAAGATTGCAGTGAGACAGGTGGTAATCCATTCTGAGATTGCAGCAGTGAAGGAGGGAATGGAGAAAAAAGAGGTGTGTGTCATCAGCAAAGAGGTGATAGTGAAACCCAAAGAATGAGATACGACTCCTAGAGCAGAGGTATAAGGAGTGAACAGCAGAGTTCCAAGGACAAATCCTTGGGGTACCCAACAGGGAGAAGGATAGGGTGAGAGGTTTAGGAGTTTCAGGAAATATTAATGGAGCGACCATCCAGGTAGGAGGCAGATTGAAGAGAAGAAGTAAGTCATGGTTGATGGAGCTTATGTGAGAAAGGGGTTGAGAAGGATAGGAAGAATTAAAAGAGGAAAGACCAAAGGCAGACATCAGTCAGCCGAAATTTGAGAAATGTCCTAAAGTGATGCGCAGTATGCAGTAAAGGCAGAAAGGAAAGAAGACGTGACAAAAGATTGTAGATCGCAATAATGAAGTGTGGAATTGGAAGAGCTTGTAGAAGGATGGGAAGCAAATGCAAAAGAACATTGGAGGAAATCAGGATCAGAAGAGAAGAAATTGAAAGATCAGAAGAACTTGTTGAAAACATTAGGTCCAGAATGACCCAAAGGTTTCGTGGTTTGCGTGGGTGCTTTACTAGAAACATTCCAGTATTTTATTATGGTCTTGTTTCACATTTTTTGAAATAAGGAATCCAAGTAAAGGATTACAAAGAGGCAAGGATAACAGCATAAAACCAAAGTTCTGTTTGTGACATTTGCCGAGAATTGGATGCAAACACATTCCTAGATTAGACATTATCTCTGCAGTACTATGAGCAAAATAAAATCAGGAGGCACTCCAGCATACATTCAAAATGTCATGTTTAGTTAAAAATAGTTTAATAACAACAGCACACTGTGCCATCCAGGGGCGATCCGATATATCTCATCCCGAAGATCATTGAGTCAGCAAGCATAAGAAGTGTTATTAGATGGCCAGAATGGAATTTTGATGTAGCCAGTCTTGCCATTTCTTACTGTGGCATAACATTTTTTACAGCACATCTATGATAAAGCAAGCATGATAAGCATTATATGGCAAGACTGCCATTTTGGTGCTGCCATTCTAGCTATAATACCTTATTGTGGCATGGCATTCTTAACTGGGCAACTATAATGAAGCGAACACACTTACGTGTCTGGGCTGACCTGCATTGGAGCAGCCAGTTTGAACATGGTTCCCTATTGTGGTATGGCCTTTTCAATGACAAAGCCAACAGGAGCATGTTCTCATGTGCAGGTGCTGGCAGATATTGACAGAGCCAGCTTGGACGTGTTTTCTTATGTTATAATTACTGGCATTATACACAAAACACACATGAGTATGTTCCTATATGGGAATACTGGCATATATAGGCGAATCCAACATGGAAATGTATGGGCACAGCCAGTGTGAAAATGTTTTTTAGACTGGCACATACTGTGGGGAAAGACATCATGAAAACGCATTGGGAATGCTCCTGTGCACTGTTGATGACTTGCATCTATTGGTTTTTTTCATGAATTGCCCTACAAAACTGATTGCAAACTGTCTGGCCTTTCACCCAGTTTTTCACAGAAAATGTGCTGTGAAATTCACTATTTTAACCCATTGTTCCAGAATTATTCACGGGGGTGGGAGAATGCACCCGCCGTACGACCCCCTTGCTTGATTCAGGCTCCCTCGCTACACTTGGTTGCTTGCACATATTTGTGCCAAATATTTACGCCCCTCCAATTAAAAATTCACCAGCCACCACTGTGAGAATATGAACCCAAACTGCGCAAGTGAACGTTTTCTTTCAGGTACACACTGCCTATAAATAGACACAGTGAAATAGCATTGCAGGTGCTCTGACGCCTAACCTCACTCAAAGCAGACTGTTTACAAGAGATTCTCAGATCTAATTAACAACCTCAACATAACGAGTGGGTTAATGGCAGAGTTAGCCCCCATTTCTGGAGCCCATAGGACTCCATGGGGATTTTGAAGGATTTACTGTGGGTAGTAATTGCACTGCAGTAAACCCTTCATTTTTGGAGGTACCTCCTCCTACAGACTGGAGGTAAATCCTACGCTTTCCCTCTGAATGGAATTCAGCATTGCGGGAAACTGGCAGTAAACTGGTGGGGCATCCGTTGCTGGTATGTTACCACCATTTTTTCCTGCACCTCCAAACTCATAATGGGGACATAAATGGCAACACTAAACCTCACAAAATATTTGTTTAAAATGAAAACTCAGGGAACTCTGATTGGCACTCATTTCATTAAACAAAACATGAACCTATGCCTGATTGTATTAGAACATTTGGTAAACGTTATACTCATTGTAGTGCAAATCACGCCGAGATAGGCTTCAAAGCTCTACACAGGCAAATATTCAGGATACAGTACAACAAGTGTAGGTTACACATTTATTGGTCCCTGCATTGTGGTCCTGAGAAAGAAGAGAGTAAAGTTGTTTTCTTCCAAACAAGGAAAGCAAGGCTGTGCATCTTAGCTTTCTCTAGAGGATATCTAACAGAATGGCTCACCTGTGCGCGGCCCAGTGTAGAACGCTTCAGGTTTGTGTTCTATAGGGTTATAGATGAGAAAGGTTTCTAGTGCTGTGAAGTGTGCCTTCTGTTACCAGGTACAGTCAACTCCATGTTGCTTTACTATTTCGTTTTTTGTAGCCAGTGCTCTCAGAAATCATGGCCCTACCCTAGGCCCTACCCTAGGGATTGGCAGTGCTCCCTTGTGGGATCCGTCCATCAGAGTGGGTCTCCAGGAGACCAGTAGGTGTCTCCTACAGCCAACACCCAAAATAGACAAGAACATGTATTGCCTCATTCTGAATTGCACAAGCCCTACTTCAGTCAATGGTGTCATCTGCCAAAGGGTAACACAACTTCCAGGGGATGAGTGTGTAAGGAAGGGAAGATGACCACCCCTCACCCCCAAGCAGTTTAGAATAAGGCAAAGCCTGTGAGAAGTAATGTAAGAGACCAGAGGTTAGGGCGGTGCTCTTAAAGTCCGTCACACAATTATATTATTTCATGCTTTGTAGATGTAGTGTACATTCAGGGACAAACGCCATCTTAGATATTAGCAGCCATATTGAAATGGAAGGCCTAGACGCAGAGCAACAAGCATCGCAGGCTGCCAACATGAGGAAAGGAATAGGTTGTATCGCGGGCAATGATGAGAAAGACCAGAGCCACAGAGATCCATAAGCCCTCCATTGTCTTAGCAGTTGCCAGCTTTCATGCTCTGGGAAGAATGTGCCCTGCAAGGCCACAGGGGGAGGGCTGAGCATCTCCGTACGATACAATCCCAGGAGAAGGAGGGCACAGGCCCCCAACCACCACCAACCCCGCCAGTCCTAATTCTAAGTACTAGCACCCAAAGTCCCTGGTCTTAAGACCCCTGAATTCCAAGGTACCAGCCAGCACAGACCCCTGATCATAAATCTGTTAGACCCCAATCGATCAAGAAAGATCACAAAGCAGGGCTGTCTTGCCTTCACTTCTTGGTCACATGATCTGTACTACCAGGTGCAGGGAGGGATAACATTATAGCTCAAAAGGAAGGTGGAAGACCTTGGAGAGGTGCCGGCCGGCCTTTCTGGGATTGAGGGAATACTGTGAGTTAGTATGACCTCTGCTTTTTCCCTCAGGCCCCTGTCTTCTCGTACCATGTTCACTGCTACATAGATAGAGATGTATTGTTTATTTCATACATAATTGCCAATTAGCCACCACCTCATGACCGATGACAAATGCAGTATCACCCATGTGGAAGAAGATAGACATAAGGGGCTGGGACAAATGGCCTGGCCCTTATGGAGCTGACGGTCTATGTATAGGGTCTCACCAACTGGTATTCAACGAAAATACTGTATTTAAAATCCTGCATCACCCAAAGTCCCGCATTTTGGGACTACAAAAATCTCGTATTCCAAAATACAGAATTAGGGGAGCTGGTGTTGTGGGGGTCCCCCGCTCCTCTGATTCAGTATTTTGGGCTGCAGGGGTCGCGGGGTGTTCCCTGCATACACAACACGTGTTTCGGGAGACAATCCCCCCAAATCTCTAATTACAAAATGTGAACCTAATATGTTCGTGATTTTGCTGTTTGAGATTTTGTTTTTTGTGATATTATCGTACATCCTCACCAACCAGCCGCATGGGTTTGTGCTGTATGTAATGTCACTGATGACGCTATGTACCTTCTTAATGTACTGCTCATGACGATTTTGGTAGAACGTTCGGCAACAGAGGTCTTTCCTGGTGCATTCCTATCATTTAGGAATAAAATACTTGTTGTCCTTGCAAGAGGTGTCTTGGGTCTTTCTTCCCTAGCGGGTTGGATTTTTCCTGCCAAGGAGGGTATTGCACTGGTGCTTTTGCCAACAGCCCTCTTTATGCTAGCATTTCTGCATTGGTTGGTAGCACAACACTCTTGAATGAAAGCCAGGGAGTGCTCTCCTAATGGCTACACTGACACACTCTATTCATTGTGAATATTCTATAATGTGCTTATAATCTATCCGGCTTTAGTGAGAACCCAAGGAACAAGTCTGGATTTGATTACAGGTCTACAATAGGGATTACAAATAATGTATTTAACATTTCTCTATGGGGAGATAATAATACCAGCCTCTGTGCTTTACCGATATTCTTGGGTGGTGGACTGAATTTACATCCTGGGATCTGCCATAAACCTGGGACAGATTCACATCCATCCATGTAGAGAGCCCATGGTATATTCACGTTCATTATATGCATGTCGCTGTGCTTAAATCTTTCAATTAGCATCAGCCAGACAGGATTACATTACTTCAAGCAGCACTAGACCTCAACAAACATTCAAAACCACTCCTATTAATTACAGTCTGGCTTTGCAATCCCCTAAAAGGAATCGCAGTTATTTGTCTCAATTAGACCCACTATACCTGCTGATAAACACTAGTCAGGCTTATTGGGGATTGAGCAAAACCAGAGGGAGATGGTAGGACAAAGCGCAGTCTTGGTGAGGCTGAGTCCTATTCGGTGACTGCCCCACCAGGATTGGTCACCACCCCCATCTCTCAGTCTACACATAATGAATAATGCAGATTTGGCATCAGGCCTCAAACTGCCATAGTGCCCTTGCCGCCGTTCCCTGGGTCAGAACCGAAGGATTGTCTCTGCTGCATGACCTTCGGTTTGGCTGTGTGTAGGGTGCAGGGTTGCCCAGCAGGGGCTCTGCGGGCGCATGCATGTAGAGTTGCCCGGCAAGGGCTCTACTGACATTGGGGTGAGGCATCATGGACAGCGTTGCCCAGCAGGGGCACTGTCAGGATAGAAGGCCCTGCAGCCAAGGACACACAGCAGGCAGAAGTCAGGTTGCTCGTCCCTTTTATTATTTAAGTCACATGGTCACCCCCATGTGACATTAGCATGAGCCCTTTGAGATACCATGCTCCCAGGAGGGGTGACACACCACACTCCTCCTTTTCCATAATGAACAAACAAATGGGAAAACCACTGGACTTTAAATCAATTACCAGTCACAAACAGCAATGCTTGACACTCGAGCGCAAATAATAGTAACGTACATTGAAACACAGGTTAGAACAATCACTACCTCCGAGCTTACTTTGGTAGTTTAAAACATAACACACATACCGAGCATTGGTGCACACTTAGGGTGACTGTCAGAGTTGGTGGATTGTTGGTGACACGTTGGAAATTCCACATTTAAACAAACCCTTTATTAACATGGGTGAGTGGAACTTAAACTACTGAATGCCACAATCGTTGGCACTTGGCACCATTTAAAGCATGTCCACAATACGCCAGATCACAGCTTCACATGGCCACTTGACTGGGCCATTTTAAGCAAGTCCAGGGTCTGCAGGATCCCATCCTTCATGGTGATGGCTGCTGAGTCCATATTAGGCAATTGCGGGTCTGCAGGAGACCAGTACGACTTCCGTTGGCATCTATTCAGGACAGTTCAGTTCACAGTTCAGGGGCTGGCAAAGCCACACCTGGGGGTTATCAGGGGCCACATCGGCCTAGTCCATAGATGATAGGGGAGGGCTGGCAAAGCTGCATCTGGGGGTCACCAGGGGCCACATCGGCCTAGGTATAGTGGTGGAGTGAGTGCACACCCAAATAGAGGAGATGTTTGAAAATATTATTTTGAAAACCACAAGGAGCGGTGTCAATACTTTTATGAGGTGCAGAGGAGGAAAAGAGGGTTTTGCCGGTTTAACGTTGAAGAGGTCAGCTTCGTTGGAAACAAAGTCGATGCTATCCCAGATAGATTCCTGACTGTCTGAAGACCCTGAAAAGGAGATGGGAACCCTATCAGTTTAAACAATGCCCCACGGAAAGGCGGACCACCTTTAAACCCATTAAGATACCTCCAGCGGGTTCAAGCTGACAGTTGACTACATGCACAAGCACTTTATGGAACCAGAACATCTCCCATTATCAACTATTTAGCAGTGTGCGCATACACAGGAATGCTGAGACAGTAGATCCACAGAGGCTTCTGAAGAAGAGGTATCACCTCGAAACGCGTCAAGCCATTGAGAGTGGAATTTCCATCAACTTTTGATTATGTTGACATTATAATGTTGTTATGCAATTTCTCCTGTCTTCACTACATTTTAATGTATAAATAAATATGTGCTCACTTCATCCCTGTTCACCTAAAATACTGAAACCATTCTTCCTCTGTTTGATGTTATAAATTTTGTTGAATCAATTCTCTAAAGAGTGCTTAAAAACGAATATTGCTAACTACATCCTTAAGAATATACGCCCTTGTTGCGTAGTCCAAGAGTGTGCAGGGGACGGGAGGACTCGAACTTTGGGTCCTCTTCCCTTGCCACATCGGCCTAGTCCATAGATGGGGTGGCAGAACAGCAACACTCCACTGGTGGCAAGGGTGTCTGGGCCACTTTCTTCACTCCCTCAAGCCGGATGCCTTTCTTCTTCCTGGGGAGGCATCAGCCACTTAACTCCCCACCCCAGGCAGGGGTTGTCGGCAGGACACTGCCAGCATTAGAGGGTGCACAAGCACTCAATATTGTGCTGCAACCCTCCCGTGCTAGTTCAAAACCTTCTTGCCGCAGGACAATGGTGGCAGAGTATCTGGGCCACATCACTTAATTAGCTCCCCATTGCTGTTGCTCAACGTGCAGGAAGAGCACCTTTTGCCTGTGCAATGCTATTGTTTAGATTTGTTGTAAGGTTCTGAACCCAGAGCACGTAAGTATCACTGAATCACAACCTGAGGCTGTAAGAGGGGCACAAGCCGTGTGCCAGCTGTCTCCTTCATCCATTTTTTTTAAAACTGACCTCACTGCCTGTTTGTCCCGGGATCTACAGGAGGCCATTTATGTTGCATAATTAGAGGCTCTGAAAATCGGAGTACGGCAGGAAACTCACCGCCTTCACGGCCCGGGTGCTATGGCAGGTACGCGCTGTCTGTTTTCTCCCGCTCCGACAGGGAGCACTTTCATTTCACCTTTCTCCAACAAGGAGCTGCATGTTTCCTTACCGCCGGCTGGCCCGAGATCTGAAGGCATGGTCACACACAAGCCGCGGGCCTCTATCTTCCAAACTGTGACACCGGAGCACTTAACTTTTCACCGCTGTGGGCCCCGAGATCACAAGGGGAGCACGGCAGCCTCCACATTCTTTTTCTTTTTGTTGTAGCTCCGACATGGAGCATTTCCATTTTCTCACTGCCTGGCCCAGGATCGATATTTCAATAGCATGGACTCTCCTTCCTTTTTGCTCCGACACAGGAGCGCTTCATAACCTTCAGCTCCCTTCACATCGATCTTCTCCGGCGGTGGAACCGCCAGCCCGCGGTGTTCTTCTTCCTCATCACCATTGTTATGACCTGGCCTGAAATCAGGCAGGCCAGGCAGGCCAAGGCTGGGAGCACCCAGCAGACATCCATAGACAGGGGGCACCCTGTCAGCTCATGAGTACACAGGCTCTTCCATGGCCTGGGGCCACCCAGGCCAGCACCACAGACAGCGCTGGTGTTGCCCAGCAGCGGTACCAGCACCCATATGTACAGCTGCCCGGCAGGGGCTCTACTGACGTGGAGGGGCCATTGTGAACAACGTTGCCCAGAAGGGGCACTGTCAGGATAGAGGGCCCTACAGCAGCAGACCCTGAGCCTACTACGCAGCGCTAGCATCGTGCTGCAGCCAAGGACACACAGCAGGCAGGAGTCAGCTTGCATTGACTGACGAGCTGGAACTGGCTCACATGTGACCTAGCACGCGCCCTGGGAGATGCCATGATCCCTTGAGGGGTGACACACCACACTTTGAACATCAGAATAGAATTGGTTATACCCCCAACCAATGGCGTCCACGTCTTCTGCTCCTCCCTCCCCCGACACCAGGTTGAGTTGGGAGCCAAAGTAGTTTGCTACTTTCCCTTCTGACAGAGGGCAAGCAGCCTGACGAGCAGCAAACTCTGTGACGAAGAAGCGCACTGGTGCAAAACATAGCTCAATGGCCCTTTCCCTCAGTTGCGCAAGCAGCAGATATATATTTCGAAAATAATGTGTTTCATTTCCTCCAGTTAAACATTTTTAGGTACTTATGATCTTCATTTCAGTGTTTAGGAAAAACGTGCAAACTCGTTTAGAAAAGCGACTGCCTCACAAAAGGTCCCTGTAATCAAGTAGAAGCTGGAATGGCCATTAAGGATGTCCTTTGGTCAATCTGCTGCGCCAGGCCACCATTCAGCAAGCACAATTACTTGCCGATCAAAACGCTGCGCTGGCTGGAATACAGTGGCGTGATTATGACTTTCAATTTAAAAGGCAGATTGTATGTGTGTTCATATGCGCTCAAATGCCTTCCGGCGGGCGAAAGTCATCCTTTGTGTGGAGGCGGAATGTTCCAGGCCGACTTTGAAGTTTCATGGCATAACTGTTGCCTTTATTCATTAGAGTCAATTCAGTTACACAATTCAACGGGACTTTGGAGAGACACAGTGAGGCCGATTCACGAGGAAGTTGCTGTTCGGAAGTCTGACTCTTAACTTACCTCTGGAGAGAGACCACAAGATTCAGAAAGGTGGTACCGGGAAGCGTAAAGACCGTACCACAGTCTGGGGGAACTTTTTGTGGGAATACCACTGGTGTCATGTCTGAAGATCTGCCCAATTATATTTACTAATGCACCTGTGGTAAGAGTAGTCATACTGCTGGAATACATGTGGCATTCCAGAAATACCACTTGCTGTATTGTATTTTTTTCTTTCTATTTCTGCTCTCATTTTGATGGTGGAAGTTGATATAATATGATGTGGCATTCATAACGTGCCTGTAAACAAGTGTTTCTAGGCACAACAAGACAAGGAGGGGGAAACAAGGGAGGACAAAACAACGAACTTACTAGGCCTTGTGTCATTCAGATCGCGCAAAGTGCCGGGAAGAAGGAAGGGGAGAAGTGTCAGGAGGGGGGGGAGTGCAGCTAACTCACAAGTGCAGCCAGCGGGTGGCTCATAAGTGTAGAGCGATGGGACTGTAGGGTTGCAGATACAGACCCTTAAGTGCTGGGGAGCCCGGAGGCAGTGCGAGGGCAACTGGACATGAAGGAGCCTGGGCCTGAGTTCAGAGGGTGACCGGTGTGCTCGGATCAGTCAGGTGCATCAGCAGGGGAGAGGAAGAGAAGAAGAGAGGAAGAGAGGAAGAGAGAAAGCGGAAGCGAAAAGGATGGTCGTCAGCTGCTTCCCGAACCAGAGGTGGTTCTGCTCAAGTGTGAGAGAGGCAGGGAGGCTGTTAAGTAGTTTACAGTAGTGGTTTTTAAATTTGGACCCTCTCATGAATTATATGGGAAAAGTGGTGAGAGAGTGGGCATCAGAGGTGCCCTTCTTTGCACCCCCTTACTATTGCCTTTTAATGTCCCTGGGGTTTTCCCTGTTTTGAAGGGAAGTGTCTGCCTAAGTGTTTTCCGCAGCTGGGGTAAACACTGGCAGATTTTCCGGTTGAAAACCCCCCCTTCTACTATGGTAGCAATTACCACCAGCGGTATTCCCTTGGGAATAATGTCAGAGGTATACAGCTCCTAACCTGTAATGGAGACGAAGGTAAGCACGTGGTAGTTTGGATATATTGCCTGTTTTTCCATTACCTCAAATCTTGTAAATAGACCCCAAGTCAGAGTTACCACTGGTCACGCCGTTGTGACTGAAACACTCCCTCCCCAGTTGATAATTGCAAACATACAACAAAGAATGAATGCAAAATGTTGTTGAATGCCATTCTCCTGTCATTCTTAGCTTTGTTGCATATTGTGAAGGTGCAAGTTTAAATGTGCTTAAAATAGCTGTTCTTTGAGGGAGTATGTGTAATGTTCATTTGAAAGTGTTTGCCGCATTGGGCATGCATTGGGCAAGTGAATCCACCTGGTTTGGGGGCATTCTCCCTTGTTGCCTCACTGTGTGCTTTTGCAAATGCAGTTTTTACTTTTGCACGTCTGTTTGGCAGATGGAAATGTAAAACGGCAATAGACACGCTCATGCCAAGCACAAGCGTTTCTCTTTGGAATCCGGAATGTAGGCCCTGTAATGTAAAGATCTTACCTGCAATGTCCTTTCATGTGCACCTGTTCTCCACCAGAGGAGATCGAACCTGAGGTGAAACAGGTGGCGATGTAGCGTCAGGGAAGGGATGCGCGTTGATCTGCACCGGTCCCTCCTCTGCATCTTTGGCATTCGGAGGTGCAGAATTCACAGTGGTGAATCTGGAATCACGGCCATTTGCACTTGCAGAGGCACTGCAGTGAATATGTCCCGCCACAGAACCTGGATGTTTCCTCCACTTGCCTCCACCACCCGCGTGATCAAGCGAAGGACGCATTGCTGAGGTTACATCTCTTTGCATTGATTAGATTGGTAGCTTGGATAGGAAGCAGGGCATGTTCAGCTTTGGAAATGTAAAGTGTTTCAGCTTTGTACAATCTCCAAAGTGGCGCGATATCAAGTCATCAGGGCCATCTTCTTGCTGCAGCGAGTTACCTGTCCCTCCCTCCCTGTGCTGTTAAATGCCGATAGGCGGATTCCAATATGGATAATTGCAGAGATTTTCTGCAAAGAAATAACATGTTGATGGCCGTCCACTTTCCACTCCTGCTTCCTAGGTAAGAAGCCGCGTGAGAAGGCCTCAACTGAAGCAGCTGCAGTAGTCCTGGAAGGATGGGATTTTTCGCGCCCATTTCAGACACTTCACTAAAAAATGTAACAGACTAGTTTCATATCATTTCTGTAAATGATCACCTTTCTCTGAATTGTACTTCTTTTATTTTATTTAAACTTGTATATGGCGCTGGCCCTACCCAGGGGGTCTCTGCACTTTACAAAGGTTAAGGGGAGGAAATCAACAAGAAGTTACAATCTTTTTCAGAACAGGATAGGGAGATTGGGTAGGGATCCAGCTTGATTAGGTGGGGTGAAAGAGGTAGGTTTGAGGACTTTGTGGAAGGTAATGATAATAGCAGCGGCACTGATGTGGGGTGGGAGGACGTAGGCTCTGGGTGCTCATTGGGTGAAGGTCTGTTTTTGTGTGCAGGTTAGCTTGCAGGTAGGCTTGACCGGAGATGATGGTGCAGTCATGGAGTCCAGTGAGGAATGCGTTTCCACAGTCGAGCTTGGAGCGGACAGGGGCAGAGGCGTAGACAGGCGTAGATCAGGTAAGGCCTACCCAAAATCTATGAATGCCCACTCTGCAGCGCTATTGGGTATTTGCAGCGTTAATGTCACTGTGGTGGGCTCAACTACATTAGCTTCAGGCCCCACTTGCAAGACGATCCTGGCTACGCCTCTGGACGGGGGCCTGTTCCGTGGCGCAAAAGCCGTCAAAGCAAAGGATGTGTTGTACGTTGCTTAGGAGGGTTAGCTGTAGGTTGCATGCTTTGCTGATGGCAAATATGTGGTCTGTGAAGGATAGGCCGGAGCAGATGGTGAAGACTAGGGACTTGACTGGTGTAGAGTGGGAAATGTGTGGGTTGCCTGTAGTGAGTTCTTTGATCCAGGGGGTGAGGTTGGGTTTGTACTTGGTGGGGCAGATGAGGAGGTATTCTGTTTTGGATGGGTTAGGTTTAGGAAGTGGGTGGCCATCCAGGTGGTGATGCTATGGAATTCTCAGGGGGGATATTTGTGTGTCATCTGCGTATTGTGGAAATTGGATGTTGTACAGTGAAGAGTTTGTTTGAGGGATTCAGCATATAGATTGAACAGGAGGAGAGCTAGGAAAGGTCCTTGTGGAATGCTATACTGGACTGTGGTGGAGACAGTGCGTCTGGCAGTGTGCAAGTGAGACTGGTTCCTGAGAGTGTCATCCTGTAGGATAGTGTGTTTAAGAGGATGGTGTGGAAATCTACCAATCGGTCTAGGAGGACTGGAAGGGCTGTGTGTCCTTTGCAATGATGGTGTCGAGGTCATCCATGATGTGATTGGTGCTGTGGCCTCGGTGGAAACCTGACTGGAATGGGTCTGAGCAGGTTGTATGTTATGATGCAATGTTGAAGATTGCTTGTGACAAAGTGTTCCATGAGTCTGGTGTGGGGTAGCAGGATTGTGATGGAACAGTAGTGTTTGGGAAGTGTGGGCCAGAGGGATACGCATAATTATAGCAAAATAAACCTAGAGTGAGATATCTTCTGCGGCTCCCTTTAAAGCATTGGTAAGGTCAAAAAATGTTATTGTCCCTACGGGTCGGCCATGTGTTTTTAAGCCTAAGTCGCTCGATTTTAGAAAAATTTCCTATGGACCATACCCGAGTTTTCATCCATTAAACGCACGCGAAAACAGGCACCAGGGAGCTGCCATTTTGTGATAATCCTATCATTACCCCCATCGCCCTGGCTGACCTGCTTTTGCGGCACTAAATCATATCCCCGCCCCTGAGCCTGACATTATGAAAACATTCATATTCCCCGCCTCTCTCTGTGACGTTACTGTGCTGCGTAGAACCCGGAAACCAACACAGATCAGCTCACAACACAGCGCGCCACAATTCGGAATATGAAACTGTACTTTAAAATCAAACAGCAACACAGTAAATTTGGTAAGGTACATTTATTTGACATTAAATGTTTATAGAATATTCTGCAATTGCCATATGAACTCCGAAAGTCATTTATTTTCTTTTATCTCTATCCGCAAATCCTTAAAATGTTATCGTGAGTCACGCGCTGTTCATTTATGGTACACAGGGTGTTGGTTTTCGTTCAAAGAGGCACTTTTGTCGCACGTTGAACCGCAAGGCTGTTCCATCAAGTAGGCACTAGTCCAGCGTAAAGGTTGATATGTTGCTTCTAGCCGCTAGTACCGCGTAAGGGCATATGGGCGCTTGGCGATCGTCCCATAAGATCATCAGAATGGTGCAGTTGTTTACATTAAGCTGCAGCTGGCGGCTGAAGAAACCGTCTGCCGGTGTCTGAAACTGGTGGCAGGGGCAAAATGGAAGGATGTACCTATTTTGAAAACATAAAATTTATAATTAGTCTCGCCAGCCGATCTTTATTAATATTATTCATTTTATTTATTACGGCCGAGCTGAAACTATTTGCTTTCAAGGATAGTGCAATGGAGTATGTTCGGCTCTAAAATCAATGCGAAAACTAACAAAATAAATCGAGGTTGGTACACAATGAGAAGCGACTTTTTGTCTACATGCGTGTGGAATGTGGACCTGCATGCCCATGTGCCCGCTACAAGGACGATCCCACAAACCTTTTCAAAGCTCTTCATTCATTCATTTATTCATGCATCCATTCATTAATTTCTTCATTCCGGTATAAAAGCGTCTAAAGAGTTACTTACATTATATTTGCAATTTCCATTGTGTCTCTGCGTAATGCAGTCGGTAAATCCCACTGTGCTCTTGACAACGATTTTTCGTATACTAAACTAACATGAAACTCATCTAGTTTAAAAATGTTCTGCCTTATCGTCTCAAACGTTATTGCACCCCCCAACCCCTTCAAATTAAGTTCTTTCTGCATGGTCCCTGTCTCTCAAGGTCAAAAAACAATAGAACCTTATACTGCCAGTGCGAGTTGTGGGCCTCTTCAGGGCGCGAGCTGAAAATCAAAGCTGCTGACATTCTTTCTTTGCAACATCCCGTAGTAAAGCCATCTGTGAGAACTTGAAGTTTCGAATCCATCTATGTAGTGCGCCTCAATGTGCAAATGCGAACTGGCTTCTCTCCCATCTGCAACGGCTCGCTTGGAGCGTTCTAAGGCCCCAATTTTGTCCTCGTTGTCTGCAAGCTTTGAAGCCCCAAAGAACCATAACTATTGAGACTTTTAATTTTTTGGGGAAGGTCAGGGAAAGTATAAAGTACCCGAGGAGTTGAGTTGAAAGTGAGATTTATTGTGAGCCTCCCCTCGGTTAACAGTGCCCAGCATTTATAAGAGATTGCGAAAATTAGTTACATCAACAAAAATATATACATACACATATAGACAAGGTCAGCAATATGAGGTGAATAGAGAGAGAATTCAAATATGACACCCAGGTAGTTCGGCACCCAGGATGGTGAAGGTTGGGGTTAGGGTTAGCGTACTTTGTATGCACACTGTACAATAACATTTATTTACAAAAAGACAATCGTATTACAATTATTTAAACCGGGATTTGTACTTTACAACCAGCTCTCCTTTGGGTGGACATGGCACAGTGGCAATGTTGGGTGGCAATGGAGCAGGGCTCTGCACAGAAACGTTCAGAATTCCATATCTGTGCTTCTCTAATACAGCAACAATAAGGCTTTTGACAAAGTCGAACTCCATTTCCTCATAGACTGGTTTGATCACCCATTGCTTACTTCTTTTTGAAAAGGCCTTAGTGTAGCGAGGCATCCTTACATTACCCTTAGTCCGAGATTGTTCACGGCCGAGATTCTCGTTATGGGCCAAGACGGCAAGTAGAGTCCTGTGTCTCATGCCCTGTATGCTGAAATGCAAGCGCTTTGGCCTGTACTTTAGGCACATATTGTGGAACACCTCCAAACCTCCTGTGTGACAGAATTCTGTCAGTCCCCTCAAATCTCTTGATAGAGTTTTATCAAAAACAATCTTCTCAATGGCTTTGTGTGTCGGTGAAGATGGATTCAACCACTTCTTCTTCCGTGCCTCCACTGGGGATAAAGGGCCATGTTCACATTGGTGGAAATGTAGGTTTTCTGACCAGCGGTGCACGTTGGTACAGTGGTGCATCAGTGACGCCATTTTTCAAGTAGTATTTCCACTGACCCTTCACAAGTTTTGGAGCTCCACCAAAGATGGTTGCTGATAGACTGGGACCACTCTGAAATACTTTCCAAACCTTTTTTTTTCCCTGCAGCCGAGATTTTCTTATTGATTGATTCAGCAAGATGCCATACGTCAAATTGATGTTTAATATGTGGGAACTGCTCTCACATTGTCTTGGAAATTGAAACGTGTCTGTCCGTGGCTATGAGGTCGATGTGCATTCCCCTCGATTGTAGATATTCCACTGATTTTATAAATCCTAGTTTCTCCATGGCCACTGAGGATGTACATTGTGTTACCTGCACGACCACCGAACTCACAATTTTCTTACTATCCATGTCCTGAAAGTGGTAGGTGCAGTACTTGGCAGAAAATCCAGGGCTGTCGCACTGTCCATCGCCAGCTAGCCTGAATCGTTTGCCTTCGAATGTACTTGCTAGAGACAATTGTTCAATTTTCCAAGCATCACTAATGGCCGGAAACAGATAATCATGTTGGTATTTGTAGTACTGCGTTTTTTAAATGAAATGGAGTCCCACAAACTGAAAGAAAGACTCTAACTTTCTAGAACTGGAGCCACTAAAAAGTGATGCAGCTGCACACATTAGATTGCCTGCTGGCAGTTTCCCCAGCATCGGTTGTGCAGACCATGAGAACGTATGATGTAATCTACAGGCGGCATGTATTGTGACGTTACTGCCTTGTTTTTGACGAGTCACATGAATCAATGGCTTCCCACATACTTTCCCTCTGACGGAATGCCCACATTTCAGCATACTTATAATATCCATCAAACAACTGTCGAATACTATGTATTTGCCCTCTTTCATTAGACTGTCATCCTGCGTCAAAGTTGTTTCGGCCTGTGACGTTGAGGACATATCACCACATTCGAAAGAAATATTGCTGCTATCAAGTTCTGATGCGTCGGTGAATGCTGCTGCTGGTTCATTCTCTGTCATTTCAACATCTGCTACCTCAACATTGATGAGAGAACACAACAATGCCGACAGCTTTTTTGGTGGCAAATTTTTGGCGGGTGTAGATTGTGTGAATTGATCTGCGACTACTTCAGAGCTATCTTCAATACTTCCAGTATCATGTTGTTGCGGCGGTGCGGTCGTACTGTAGCAATGGTTCAATAAAACTTTGCTGGATTCTCCGGACACATTCATTTCATGTTCTGGCCATTGGACATGAGCATCCCGAGTCTCAACATGCCGCGTCTGAATTAATAGTTCCTCCATAGTGTAAATGGTCTGGCAAGCAACATCCCTCATTTGCTTCACTGTCTGTGTATGCATAGTTCGTAGATCCACGGGTAACTAGAGGACAGATTGGAAAAGGGATGTTCAGTTTAAACACAAGATAAAGTATAGTACAATTGACTGGAAAAAAACATAAAATAGTCCCCAGCACCAAATAATTTCTAAAGTTATGAACTGTTTGTAACTAACCTTATTTTGGTTTCTTTTCTTTACAACTTTTTTGACTCGACCTTCAACATCTGCACGCTGTTGCTCTGATACGTATCCGCATGTCTCCCCTTCCTCTTGCGCTGCAATGACTATATTTTCTGTATCCGCATAGACAGCACGGAATGAGGCTCCATCGACTCCCTGAAACATAGTATTTTCATTACTGTGTATCAAAATATTGTTAGTGTAAAACGCACGTGAGGACGAACACACATGTACATCTCAATAGCCAAACACGATTTAAACATTGTGTGGAACAATCAAACGACAAGTATTCGAGCTCTGATGACCTAGTTCGATGGAGATGTCAGAAACATGGTGTAGAACAATCAAACGACAAGCGTTCCAGTCCTGATGATCACGGTCAGTTGAGCTGTCAGTATCCATACCTCGGGCTGCTGAAGAACATCTAGGGCTGTTGTCAATGTGGTGGACGCTTCAGCATCTCCCTGAAAGACAGTACTTGCATTAGTATGGATAACACTAATTATAACTGAAAACAAACACCAGGGGACGACAACTAAGGTGTATATCAATTGGAAAGCACTAACCAAACAATTGGTAAAATAATCACACGATACATACAAACTATTACTTAACATGCATAAAACAAGTCTGTAGCGGAATAGCCAAGTATGATTACCTGATACGCGCTAGAAGTGGTTGATAACTGCGAGCACGTGACGGAAGTAGAATGTTCTTGCTTCAGATTCAAGGGATAGTCAAGAAGTTGTAAAGGTAAATTATTGTTTGATAATGAAATGCCAATATTTAAAATTGCCAGGTAAGGAGACAGAATACTTGAGTAATGGGCAATATAGCACAGTTCCCTGTGCCCATATATACATTTCGTTTGTGGGTTATAAAATCTAAAAATAATATATTGATAAATGTCATTATTCAAAAAGCTATACACTCATATCAATGTTGAAAGTATTACAAATTGGAAACAACACCTAAAATATCAATGAATCCATTCGGCTACCTACACACTACCTCAAGGCCTAATGCTAAAAACGGACACTTGACTCACCAGTGGTGGATTGTGGACGAATAGAGTGGAAATAGCGTTTGCGAGCAATTTTCGTGACGATCGCCGTTTATTCTTCTTTGTTACCCAAGATGTGGTGTACATGTTCGAGGGAAAGTGCCGGCTGCAGATGCGGTATCAATCACCCCTCTTGTCTTCAAAGACTTGTTGGACTCTATTTTCCAGCTC
The DNA here is from genome assembly GCF_040938575.1 of Ambystoma mexicanum. Taxonomy (NCBI): domain Eukaryota; kingdom Metazoa; phylum Chordata; class Amphibia; order Caudata; family Ambystomatidae; genus Ambystoma; species Ambystoma mexicanum. The sequence continues at coordinate 831,593,091 of NC_090941.1, forward strand.
ATCCAGTGGATATCCGCAATGTCTGACCCATTCTCTTATTCGATCAACAGTTTTCGGTAACACATGCATTGTAGTGCCTTCAGATTTAGCATGGGTCTTCGAAGGGCAACCGCTAATCGAACAGGCAGGCATTGTTGAAAATTCTGAAAAGTAAATATCAAGATAATTATGAACCCTTGATGAATAAAAATGTCATAAAAAAGTAAATGAACCATACCATGCTCAATGCAAGGTTTGTTTTGGTCGCCGGAACTATACCAGTTCATCATGTGCGGCTTAGTATTTGCATAAGTTACAGAAATGTTTTAAATTATGTGACTAAACTCCGAACATGTGACTCGTCCCTTGGATGTTCTGTCTTGCACGAAAAGGAACCATGCTTACATTATAGACTGGACCCCCGAAGGATGCAATTCGATGACAATTGACACAGATGAAAATAAATAGATCTATTGATAGCATAACAATTGAAACTCAAGTCAAAAGCAATGAGACCAATGACCATAGTTCTATTGGGTACTGTAATAGCAAATAGATTGAAATGTAAAAATGACCGAAATATGACTAGGATACATGGCCTTACCTTGACCAACAAACAGTTGGATTCAGCAGGCCGAGCAGTATGTTGCAGGAGAACAGGTAGATGGCCACAGGTAGCACACTGACGAGTTTGCTCGAAGCGGTCACAGATAGCACGGCGACGAGCAGATTAGCATAGATCTCAGTGCTTCTCAGGTAGAAGGTTCAGGAGTTGACTTGCAAAGCACAAAGATGTTCTCATGAGACATATCAAGTGGTTTATAAAGTATTAGAAACAGGGGTGTGTTTGTGAATGAATGACGTGTGTATGTCGTGGTATTATGTTTATTGCAGGGGGGCGGCCTGCCTCTGGGGTGGCCTGCCTGGAGACACGGGTCTGAGGAGGCCATGTGAGCGATGGCCCCTTGGCGTGGGATACCTTTTGAAGTGTACATGCTGTTTGGCACCTTGGCCGTTTGCGCCCGTCACAGCCCCCCCATGCCAGCGCTCATCCCCGGGTGCGAACCGCCTTTGATAGAGGGGGTGGGATGGATGGGCCTGGGGCGTGCAGATAAGGCACGGGAAGACTGCTGAATGGAGACACACTTATGTGGATTGCAGGGGGGCGGCCTGCCTCAGGGGAGGCCTGCCTGGAGACACGGGGTCTGAAGAGGCCATGTGAGCGATGGCCCCTGAGCGTGGGATACCTTTTGAAGTGTACATGCTGTTTGGCACATTGGCCGTTTGGCCCGTCACAGCCCCCCATGCCAGCGCTCATCCCCAGGGGCGAACCGCCTTTGATAAAGGGGGGTGGGATGGATGGGCCGGTGGGGGCGTGCAGATAAGGCACAGGAAGACTGCTGAATGGAGACACACTTATGTGGATTGCAGGGGCGCGGCCTGCCTCAGGGGAGGCCTGCCTGGAGACACGGGGTCTGAGGAGGCCATGTGAGCGATGGCCCCTGGCCGTGGGATACCTTTTGAAGTGTACATGCTGTTTGGCACCTTGGCCGTTTGCGCCCGTCTCTTGCCCTTATGGGATGTTAACTTTGCATGACATTCGCGTAGATGGGAACACTGAGCAGGACACGGGGCATCCATTTTTGTACCCCCTTTCCACTCATTTTGGTGACCAGGTCTCACTGCGATAGTACAGCGCGCAGAGCACATGGCCCACAGCCTCGTTCCCACTCTGACTGGAAAACTCCAGAGATATTTGCAACAGCTAATAAATGTAACACATCACTCTCTGAGATCACGGTCCTGCATGTGCACCGGCCTGAACCAAGCACATGGCTCGTTCATCTCCACAAACGTGTCCTTGCCCACGCACCCTCGTCAGTGGAAAGTTACTGCCATTCTGACCCTGTGTCCCTGCAAGGTATTCTCTTCATGTGCCAGACCACTGACCACGCCATGATGGCCACCTAGCAGATCCCCAACTAACATTAGACCCTTACTGCAGTATATCGTTGCCTATCAATAACAAATGCCACATATCGGAGATTCTTGTGAGCACAGACCCACACTTCAAACACTGTATTATAGTGGTCAAGACCCTTGACCTAAGGCCTGTGTAATCCAATGTTCATTGATAGTATTGATATATGTGTGACTTTTATAGAGACATAACCGACTGAAAGACTTTGAACCAGTGTTATTTAGTGCATGCATTATTGATAATATATTATGTTAGCTTAGATAGTGACCACCCCGCTTCACAGCGACCTGAACTTCACCCATTCCGAGCACAGGTGTCTGACGTCCATCCTCAAATGGAGGCACACTTGATTGATTTAAAAATTCAAAACAACCGTTGTTAAAATATATGTGGTGTTTTATTTTGTAGCTTATTTTGATGACACAAAAATACAAACGTTTACACATTGTACAGTTCAGGTTGCAGCACAGCGAGAGAGAATCCCCTGTACTGACCGCTGTCACTCGGGAACGTTTCTCTTATGGCACGAACAGCACAGACGGGTATCACTCTTCGAACGTGGTGTCCAAGCCTCCCATGAAGCCACCATGTAAAGGAACGATAGGCCACCAGCCTGTACCACCTGTGAAAAGGAATGAAACAAACTGTTTTTAAATGACCAAGATAAGTTTAATAAACGTTTGTTGTCAATGACAATTCTTGTAACTAATGGCATTCTGCTCGGACAAATGCTATCTAGACACTGCACACTATTGAAAGACTTTCATGCGTTACAATGATATGTAGATGTAATTTTGGATATAGTAGAAGACCATGAAATGGGAGTGGCTTGACAAGCAGAGTATACTTACTCGTTACTCGGATTACGAGGACGAACAGTTGCGCGAAGTTCGTGCATAAGCACCATCATTATCCTCAACACGGACCGTGTGAGGGAGGCTGCCCTGAAGTCTGGCAGTTCGGTGATGCATTGCGGTCGTGGCTCGCCTTCCGAAATGTAGGCTACGCATCCCGAGTTTTCACAGCAGCAGCAGTTCTCCTCCTCGGTCGGCATCAGCTCGCACCGATTGCATGTGCACCAGGTGGAAACACCGTCCATTCGACTAGGTCCAGTGTCTTCATCCGTTGATTCGTCCTGCCAACTGCTGTCCGAAGCCCCATCGTTTTCGCGTGTTTCCCTTTCCAGTAGTTCCTCCTCGGTATACTCGGGCTCGTACATGCAGGGCATTATTGTATCCATTGTGTGTTGCACAAACTAAAATAATTGATAGCGGTGGTACTGGTATCTGTCCACACGGGCTACAAGCAACGAAGGTAGCTGACCAGAGCACATAAACGAGTCACAGAATACTCAAAGTAACACAGAGAGAGGAATGGAATCGAAAATCTGCTGCTGTACGTTGTGAAACAGTCTGTTTATACTTATTGAGGAAAGAGGCGTCCTGCCATTTCCATGGCGACACGTCATTAGCTGAAGCGCAGCGAATGTTGACATGAGACGTGCTTTGGCGTTGTGAAATGGGCGGTACGCGTCTGCTGATGACAGGCTCAGGGGCGGGGGATATGATTTAGTGCCGCAAAAGCAGGTCAGCCAGGGCGATGGGGGAAATGATAGGATTATCACAAAATGGCAGCTCCCTGATGCCTGTTTTCGCGTGCGTTTAATGGACGAAAACTTGGGTAAGGTCCATAGGACATTTTTCTAAAATCGAACGACTTAGGCTTGAAAACACATGGCCGAACCGTAGGGACAATAAAAAATTTTGACCGAACCATTCCTTTAAAGCATCCATTTTCTGCCATAGGTAAAGTTCAGCGCAAACATAGCCAGTGCTTCTTTGCATTGCCATTTGATGCAGCACGTTCTGACAGTTAGTCAGATTAATACTGGAGTGACTATGATGAGAAAGACACACCTTTTTATATCCATTGGCCCTGCCTCAGGATGAACAGGTGACCAATACGAGTCCACATTTCAATGAATTATATTTTTCGCAAAGAGACTGTACAAAAGCAGGTAGGCCCTTTCCTGCCAGTCCCTGGACCCTCGCCGTCATATTGGAACAGTCGGAAAAGAGCTATATATGGGACCCCCTGAAACGTTCAGATACCACATCGAGTCTATGAGAGGCATTATGCACCCAGACAGCCATACAGAATGTACCGTCGCACTGGAAGTGTGGAAGGATATTGCATGGCAGAAAGTAACATGGAAGGATGTCGTTTGCCAAGATGTCAGAATGCATCGGTGAATATCGTGGATGCACGTTAAATGATATCTGACAAGGACAAAGTGATGACATGAAGTCATGAAGAAGATATATGAAGAAGATATATGAACCTTTGCTGAATCGATATGGAAATACATAGTAATGAAGTAACCTGAAGCCATAAGTGATCATGGATCTAAAAAAAGATGAAGTAACTTACTGACTAATAACTGTAACTAGGCAGTAACGTAAGGTAGAAAGACAACGTATAAAAGCTTGCTCTAGAGGAATATAAAACGTGGCAAGGATGGCCACATCAGGAAAATGGACGACGGTTTACGTTGAATGTACCAAAATAACTCAGAAACAGGCTAAGGCTGTAAGAATCAGGAAACATGGAAAGACAGCCCCATGAGCAGACCCGATGATGAGTCAAAGGTGGCCCAGAGCAAAGGTGCTGTTTTTAAAGGGTACGCATAGAGCATAAAGGGAGTATGTGGATAAGCTCTGAATGTGGGTGAGTTTGAGGGACATTCTGACCAGGTTGTGGAGGGGAGTAAATGGAAACGTCACCGGGGCGCTATAAATAAGTGGACATACATAGATTAAGGCCAACGAACATTGGACATTTTAAGTGCAGGTAGGCGGTACAGTCAGCTGTGCTTGGGATGTGACCATGATGCGTGAAGTGCTAGAGTGGAGGCAGAGGAAGTGAGGGACAGAATGAGGTTAGAGGCGACGGAAAAATGTTAGTTAGCAGGCAGATGAGAGGTAGGTTAATAGGGTAACTCGGAGGCAAGCAGGTAGGCTTTTAGTTTAGTTTTGAACAAATCTGTAAGGACTTTTTCTCTGATGTCCAGGGGAAGAGAATTCCATACAAGTGGAGCAAGAAGAGAGAAAGAGTGGAAGCAAGAGGAAGCACAGGGAGGGCGAGGAACCACAAGGGTAGTCGAGGTGACAGAACAGAGATTACGAGAAGGCTTTTAGAGTTGGATAGAGGAGGATAGATACAGTGGTGCCTTACCATGGATAGATTTGTGAACCAGGAGAAGACATTTAAATCTGGCCCTGTTTTGCATCGTCAGCCATCCAGCCTAGTGACAGTAGGAGTACAAGGAAGTAGGTGTGAAATAAGGGAGTTCAAGGAGTCCTGGTAGCGAAGTTAATGAACTTGTTGAGAGGACAGAAAGCGTAGTTGGGAAGACCAAAGAGAATGCTGCCACAGTTATCCAGTTTGGAGAAGATAGGAGTGGTTAAGAGATGCTTGGTGGTGTTGAAAGGAAGGAGGTGCCTGATTTTCCTAATATTTAGGAGGGTGAGGAGAGCTGCTGTTCCAGTTTTGTATTCTATTGTATTGTATGAGTATTTATAAAGCACAAACAAAGACTGAAAGGCAACAAGGCGCTAATAGGGTGAGAGAAGAGGACCACTTCAGAGAAGTAGGTCTAAAACAGATGGGTTTTTAGAGTTTTTTGAGAAACAAAAAGATAATCACAAACATAATGGAGATTGGGTGGCAGAGCGTTGCAGAGCATAGGGGCCAGCACCATGAAGGATCTTCCTCCCGCCCTGGCATGGCGGAATCTGGGAATACATAACAAGGATTGGTTAGCCGAGCGAAGTTGCCTACTAGGATTGGAGGGTTTTTGAAATGAAAGTAGAGAAGGTGTGAGAAGGGTGACAGAGGACGTCAAGGTTTCTAGCTGAAGAAGAGTAGGGGACAGTGTCAGGTGGGAACTGGATAGGCAGAGGAAGAAATGAGAGAACTTTTGGCAGGGATGAAGAGTACCTTTTTTGGGTAGACTTTAACATCATAGAGTGTGAAATCATTTAATATTTAATGGCAGGGAGACAGTTGGACATTTTGATAGAGATCAGAGGAGAGTTCAGGAAAAGAGAAGATGATTTTGGGTGTCGTCCGCAAAGAGTTGGTACGAGAACCCAAAGGAGGAGATTAGTGCCCCAAGAGCAGAGGTGTAGAGTGCAAAGAGGAGCGGACCCAAGACAGAGCCTTGTGGAACACCAACAGTTAGGGGAGTGAGTTGAGAGATTGGCGAGGTGCAAGGTAGGATTCAATCCAGGCAAGAGCTTAATCGCAAATCCCAAGAAGAAAGAGAGTATTAAGGAGATCAGCGTGATCGACAGTGTCAAAGGCAGAAGACAGGTCAAGGAGAGCGGAAACCTGCTTGGAAGGGGTCTTGAAGGTTGTGGATGTCTAAGAAGTTGGCAAAACGGTTGAACACAGCCCTTTCAAGCACTTTAGTGTGGAAGGCGAGACAACGGGCGAAGTTTCGAGTCAGCCCCTTGCTTTTTTAGCACATGGACAACGGTGGCTGTTTTGAAAACAGAGGGAAAGGGAAAGCAAACAGAGTCAAAGGACAGGTTGAAGAGTTCAGCTGGGTGAGAGGCCACTAAGGGGGCAACAGGCTTCACTAACGTAGGACCAAGGGCATTGCTGAGCATAACTGGGAATGTGCAAAGTGTGAGGTCATTTGCAAAGGATTTGTGGTTGTTGATGTTGGCCAAAAAAGGGCGATAGGCTCGATACTAATTTTTCAATGCCATAATACGTCGTCCTCTTAAGGTTAATGTAGACTCTTAATAATTGAGGAGCCAGAAGCCTGGTGCTCTGCCTGCAAAAAGATCTCAATATCTATAAGGAACCTTTACTATCACATTGACTGAACCTTCATCCTTCTGACCAGAACTTGTGTCCATGTGCCTGATCCATCGTTCTGTGGTTAAATAGGTTCCTTTAATCAGCTTGCAAAATGAACTCTTGTTATATAAGGAGTACAAAGTAATTTAAAATATTGGTTTTGCTTCATATTTGCCTTCCTTGTCTTGATGGGGGTTATGCTATCTCCCTTAAAAGAATTACATTTAGCGGGGGGGGCTTTTGCCTGCTTGCACGTGACCCAAAATTGGTGTACAAAAGGCACACCACGCTATTATGCAATATGCACATGCTTGGTATCACAGAAGAGACCCCCACCCCGCCCATCTGCAATACCCAATGCGCCTTCGGAAAACGTGGTTTGCCGTATGTCCAGCTCCAGCGAGAGCGTGGTTGCCTAGGATAGGGTCCAATGGCATTAAACTCTGCCCACTGGCATTTCTGCTGCTATTGTAGACAGGATACGCCCACCGGCCTGCTGAGGTCTTGAGTGGTGGTCTAACATTTGCCATAAGGATGCAATCGCTAACCCACTAAATAGTAAAATATAGTGGGTTACTCAGACGACCAAACAGTTATAGAAATTGTATCATCGGAAATTGATTGTACTTAATTTTATATTCTGTGGATATCCCCAATACCAGACTATGTTTTCCTACTCAGTGGGTCGACTCTCACAGCCTTAATTTGCCCTCTTTCAGGGATGCCGTTTTCAGGTGGCAAGAGGTGCCCAAGGAAGCGTACTGCCAACCCCTGTAAATGTCCGTCTCCATGAACATACATGACCGCTCCTTGCCAGCTTGCATTGGCCCCTAGTTATGAAAGGAATCAGCTTTAAGTTCTCGGCATTGCCCCCATGGCCATGCGGGGCAAGGGCACCATTTTCTCAGGGACTCTTCGGGCACAGGAGGTGGAGAACCAATTTAGGTTTCGTAGGCTGAACAGTATTCTGGCCCCAAAGTGTAAAAATAGCCACACAAAGGGGCAATAGCTAAGTTCTTATGTGCGTTGGTTGTGGCAGAACCTCCCACAATCCATTCAATGCCTCAAGGGCTACTATCTGTTTTGGATCAAATTGAAAAGGTAGGTCTTTAGAAGGGCTTTCGGGTGGGATCATCTGGCTGTTGGGAGAGAACGTAGTATCCTCTGAACCGTTGGCCTCTAGGTTTCCAGCTATATGCCACGCTTGGCGTGATAGTGTGGTACCGCATAGAACAGCAAATAGGTTCCAACTGAAACGCTAAAACCCAATTGTGCATATGAGATCATGTCCAACTGACCAACCCATGCACGCCATTTTTCCAATAGATATTTCCCCAATATTTTCTGGGAAATCTTCTCATTGAAATAGGTCTGTCACACATTCACCAACCCACTTTTTTCAAACATGGGTATAATTGCACTTATTAAACATGTGGCAGGTAAATCTCGTGCTAATAAAACATCGTGTAACACGTGTAGTTATTTTAGCCCACAGTTCTGGATTACTCATAAAAATTTCCCGGTCCCACATCTGGACCATGCCAGTTCCCTTATATAGCCTTCCACCAGTTCAGGTGTAATTTTATCAATAACGTACTGTGGACAGGGCTCAGCCCTTTCTAATGATGTTCAATTATTAGGATCCTCATAAGCCTTTCTATAGTAGGCGTACCATTCCTCTCGGCTATCACAGACCAATGGTTAGTGGTGAGTACACATTTTGAGGCCCGATATAGTGTATAGAAATGTATATTTACAGTGCCATTCCTTTGTCTCAGATTCTGCTTCTCCTTTGTGGTTTACCTGCCAACTCAATAATGAGGATAATGACTGGCTTTTGCTCGCTTTACTAGTAGTCCTTACCATTGCATATCGCGCGCAGTCATGCCGTGTTGCTCTTGCTGGAGAAAAACAACCTGACCTCGTTTTGGCGGAAACATTTAATTGTGCTATGTGTTGTGTCTGAAAAGTGTTCAACTGTTTATATTTGCAACTACCCCCTTTATTTAGCAGTGGAGTAACTTTGCTGAAAATGTTGGGGGGGACATGGCAACTGAAGAAAAGCTGCCCCAGCCAAATGAATGGGGCCAAAATGGTGTGCCATGAAAGTTGGGGGGTGGGAAAACACTCCCGTTCCCCTCTAAAATTACGTCCATGTTATTTAGAATTATGGTGAGGGATATGGTGACAAAAACTGGCGGGATACCGGCAAACTGCACTTAAAGTCCCCGCCGCCCGATATCCCGGTATTACTGGGATATTACGGGCGGTGGAGAGCCGGTAGGTTCGATTCCCATGGAGTCCCATCGGACTCCATGGGATGGGATTTACTAAATAGCCGGCACCGTTAATGATGGGGCCGGTGATTCAGGCATTTGTTTGCCTGTGAGGTCCTGAACTCCCAACAGGTCAGCCCTGCCGGGTGATCCGTGGCCCCCACCGGCAAACTTGAAGTGTGCCGGTCCGGTAAAAGTGCCAGAGCTGGAATTACCTGCATTTGTACCGGACTGGCACACTTGTAATGAGGCCCAAGTCTTAATGCTAAATTAACAGTCCGGATTGTTTAAAGTTATTAAACCAACGGGAGTATTTTCTAATGGATTATAGAGCTGTTGAAGCATATGGCAGCACGCGTCCCTACTGATGGGGGGTGCCGGTCACTCTGGGGTCTGGCAGATTTCTCAGTTGTAGTGGAGAAAATCATCCTCAGACATGACTCTGAAGGTGCATGTGGGTGCTGTACTTCTCAACATCAAACAGAAGCTCACACAAAACTCCAATAGAAAGGACCCAGCTAGAAATCGAGTTTAGGAAAATAGGAGATTTTGGCCATACTCCCATCAAACTAGTGCAAACAAGGTCTATTTAACTTAAAAGGTGTTTTGCAGTTAGAATTAGTGTAGTGTTGTGTACAGCCAGGCAAAGTAGGTCAGCGGTGTCCTAACTGTACCCGAGGAAGGTTATTTGAATGATCACATTACACAATTGCCTATCGGAGAAATTAGCATGAAAACAAGAGAAAAAACATTATTCTTGAGGTCACTGAAGTGGTTAGAAAAGGTCCTTATCCAATTTACAGGGGAAACAATACACGCAGGGAACCGAGAATGCGGAATACATCCAATACAACAGGAGCCAGGACTGCCATAAGGACAGTCCGCATATACAGAACCCCACTGAGGGCACACAGCATTCGGTACATGCCTTGAGAAAGACCCTATGGGTCGAAACACGTGTCGGCTGACCAAACTTGCATAACAAGTCTGTAACAAGTGTTATACAAAACACAAACTTTTCTTATGAATAAACCACACAAGGAAACAACAAATAAACAAATCTTTTTCATACTAACCGCAGTGTTAGAAACAATTATTTTGATAAACCAACCGAGATACCCGGGAGTAAAAAGACTTTTCTTCTATACATCCAATACCAGTTTCAACTAGAGAGGCCTACAGGCTGTACGGATAGAACATTAATGTCTACAGCAACGATTCACATGTGTCGCTACACTCCCAGAATAAATGGTTAGAACATCCATAGACGTTCCAGGGCAATCCCCCAAACTCATACAGACCTGACCCACGAGTGGCGTTGGTGGCGAGGGGTTGTCGATAGGGGAAGGACATTGGATGTTCACATTTTGGAGACCCCTACGTGGAAGGAAAGCATATTTAGCTTTTTGGTGGCAAATGAAAAGCTAGAATGACTTCAGACTACCTTTCAAGGACCAGAAAGAAGGGTAGGTCATCTCCCAATAAGTCCACTGAGTTTGGGGATTGGCATAGCTGGTCATTCACAGACTTTCTCTGTAGCAAACGCTAGCCGAGGTCCATAACTCCTTCCTTTCACAGACCCCCAGCTCTGTACTCAGCTCCACAGTGGAGCCATTGCACTCCGTGACTTGATAAAGCGGACTGGGGCGCAAGTGTTATCTTGGCCTGGATGTGACAAAGGGCCTTCTGCATTGCTGATGTCTTATGGTGGTGACTCATCTTCCTCCAAATCCTACTGTCCCATAACAACCAGCTGACCATTGGTCACAGATTCTACTGGGACCAAGTGTCTTCCCCAAGTAGCAGGCTTTAAGCAAGCTGGTAGGGGCATCACTGGTGGCAAAGCACCAGCACACCACAGATGGTGTCAGTAGCCAATATGTCTACTAGAGGACAAAGCCCAGGCCTTGCTCTCAGGAATAGGCATTGCTCCACAGCTGAGGCAGGGAGGAGGTTTGCCAGACTGCATGCCCTCTGGCACAGATGGAACACACTTGCAAGACAGAATCTTTCCATCTTAAAATGCTTCTGTAGGCATGTCCAGACAATAGGTGGACTGAAAGGTGTATATTTTCTCTAAATGGTGTGCACATAACATCCTTTGTACACATTGTGGGACCTCTTCACTTATGAGAGGTTTGTATGGGGGTGTTGACACAGATTGGAATGGCTTACTTTTGTAGATCAATGATGGAAGTTAAGCCTCAAAAAGTAATTCCTTGATTATGTTTCCACACCAAAGACCTACATCAGGGGATTGATTTGATGCATCATCTCCTGGCTACAGGGGTCAAGTCTAAAAAATAAAAGTGGGTGGACTCATCAACAAACGCAACGGGATGTGACATCGCCAGAAATTAGCATATCAAGGTGAAATATGCAAGTCATTAACTTGGCTTTGCATAACCCCCCAAATTGCACAGGATGAATGGCATTTGCCTCTCATAAAATCAACACACACACAAAACCAAGAGGGGATATTTTCTTCTAATAGTGTTTTTGAAAACGTTAAAAGGTGTGCATGTTTCAAACTCCAAGAACCAATACAAATGTTTTCCCTGGGACTTGCAGTACCGGGATGCGACATTTCACCTTTAGCTGTATGTTATTTTTCATCAGGTTATGTAGTGCAGTGGTGAAGTGTCTGGCCTGCAAACCTGACCACTAAAGTTCGATCCCCGAGGTCGGCTTTAATTCATAAATTAAAAGAAGACTTTCAATGTTTCTCATTGTAGCTGGGGGGGTGCGGAGTCCATCCTCTGAAAAAGTGGGTGGACTCTGTCCACCGCATGTACCCTCGACTCTTCCCCTTCTGGCAGATGGGAGATCTGCACCCTCAAATTATGTCATAGGCAAAAGACCATAAGTTATGGAGTGGGTGGGTTTGGTTAGTATGGGGTAGTAAAATGCAGGAAAGCTTTGCTCTTGTGTTGATGCGTGATGATCGGAAGCACCCCGAGCCGTGCGTGCTGGTGAGATTCTAGATGTTTTATGTCAGGCGCAGTGAAGACCGTGTGTGCCCATATTTCTAGGATGCCTTGGTTAGTTGTACAGGTGAAGTGTTCTATCGTTTACTTTGTGTGTGTGTGGGTTAGATGGTTTGTGTGTCATGTGTTTCAGCACAGCCGTTGAGTAGTTAGTGGTCAGAGACAGCAAAGGCTGCATTAAGACATTAGAGAGCGGATCAAGTGCCACTGCCCATATTACATTGATCCCATGGCCCATTCAGAAGGTGGTGTTTATAATGTGTGGTACCTGGGGCGAGGCCAGAGTGGGACAGGAGGGAAGAGGCAGGGTGGTAGATGCTGCACCACAACAGTAAGGCTGTTATCCTATGAAACATCTGGCAGCAAAAGCCACATTGCTGGACAAATTACATTGGTGTGGAGAGGAGCTGGAATGACATTACCTGGTTGTTTGGCTGAGGCTCAAAGGGTGAGCATATACCATCAGCGCTGGTCTGAGTTGCTGGCTTACACGAAATACCGAGGGCCCTGGTTAGTGGGTGATATAGTCGTCCAGGCACTGTAAAACCAGTTCTGTAGCCTTTTCCTGAAGGTAAGGTGGTCCTGGATTGTGCAGATTCCCTTTGGCAGAGTGGTCCAGCATTTAGCTGCTGTGTTGGAAATAGCTGATCCTGTGTATTTCTGTATGGGTTTGTGCGGATGGTCTCTGGAGAACTCTCAAAGCTGATGTTATGTGTACCCTACTGCAGGGGGCATAAACTCAAGTTGCAAGCTACTAGCCATCCATAACAAAAAGTTACTCGCCACTTCAATTATATACATATACACAACACACCATTTCTTACTCGCCAAGAGTCAACTATCACTAGCCAGTGGAAAGTAGCAAGTGCACATTTTGCACCCTTCCCTAATGTGATGACTGAGTAGTAGTCTTGCTACTTTGATCTGTATGTGTTGAAGTTCCTTAGTAAGGTAATCCAGCATGCCGAGATACATGCTGTTGGAATAGTCGATTCTTGATAAAAAAAAAACCCAGTAACATGACAGCAAGGGTCCTGTGTGAGAATCTGAAGAATGCTATTATCCATCTGACTGAGCAAAGACGGGATTGGTCCACTGTCTGTTCGGATCACAAGATTATTCATCACCTTTGAGGTTTTGGGCAGGCACCCATTATTTTATGCCACACCAATTGTGTTTCTAAGATGGCATTGTGTCTAGTTTTAAGTTGTTAATCGTCCCCTGTGTGCTCACTTGTGCGAGGCAGTTGGTGAGGGCAGTCTTAGTACCATTGCTGTAGTTAAATTTTTAAAATGGTGTGTGTGTTTTCTGCATAGTTGTAGCATGGTAGTCTGTGTTTTTCAATGAGCCTCATTAGTGGGATCATGTATAAAATGAAAAGGGGAGGTGATGGGCTTGATCCCTGCATGCCTCCACAGGTTGTTGTGTGTGAGTTGGATATGAGAGGCAGATGCTATGTGATTTATGTGTGATACGTGTTGAAAGCCCTCATCCACTTTAGTGTTGTGTTGTGTTGTGTAGACCGGCTTCTTCCGGTCTCCTCCTTAATGGTACATGTTTGATGGTGTCAAAAGGCTCTGGAATATCTAGGGGTATGAGGTCCAAGGTGATGTTTGAGTCTAAAATGTTTTTAAGGTCACGTCAAATGGATAGAAGAGTAGGCTACGTTCCCCTCATTTGTCTGAATCTTACTTGTGCGTTATCAAGGATGCTGTTGGTCTCCACGCGTTCCAGGATTTGACTCTGTACATGAGCTTTCCAGGATTTTAGGTCAGTGGTGTGAATTGGAGATTGGTCTGTAGTTAGCGGGGTTGTCTAGATTCCCAGTGCTGTTTCAGAGGATGGCTTGAATGTAGGCTGTCTTGAAAGATCTTGGCAATATTCCTGTGTTTGTTGAAGAGTTCATTCCTTTTAAAAGTAGAGTGGTGGGATCCCTTTGGTGAGGTGGTCTTTATAGATGCCCCAGTGGCAGGGCTTGGCTGGAGAGCTATGTCTGTTGCTCTATTCCACCATTTCTGTAATGTACACAACATGATCTTCTTAAATTGGTTGAGTATTGAGTTCTCGCTAAGGAGAGTGTTCTCAGTTCCATCAATCTGTGCTGCGCCTATTGCTTGCTGGATGTTTTTCACCTTATTTCAGAAGTAATTGATCAGATGCATAAAAAAAACCAAAATATGACCGGATGTTATGCAATGCATCTGCTGCCGGCCATAATGTAGCTATTTTACAATAAGGCCCTACACATACAATTTCATAAAAAGAGCACAAACCTCTCAATTAGGGGGTATTTGCAGTGTATACTCACAACTCTCTGCCAACACACATCCAGATAAATGTACACTAAGTAGCACATTTCGTTTACACTGTCACCAAGCATTTTCAGACTGAAAAAAATATAAAAAGTTGCCTTATTAAGGTGGGGAGGTTCAAACACATACAAATCTCTCCTGGAATTGGCCTAACTGATCGTACTTCTTGACAGGCTGAAAACAATTAGTGGATTCAAAACAAAACATGGAGGATTTTGGGAACAAAGGCCCGCCACTGCATTCTCTGCAAAGATAGCTTAGCAGGGTGAAGCCTCCGCCGGTCTTTCCCATACTGCCACCACTGTTTGGGATGTCCTAAAGTGGATTGGGCCCATTATGCATATGTTTACTATTTCACTGCGAGAGTCTGCGATTCGCACAGGAGGGCCAGGGCTTCTTGCGAGCCCTTTGAGACTGCGATTGTCACCGAAGTGTGTCTAAGTGTGCTGGGCTGTTTGGCTGGACCTGCTCTTCAACCCTGCTCGGATTAACAGCAGTCGGCAAGGGGAAGTTTATATCGAAGCCGTACCGCGCTCTGACATGCTGCACACTGTCAGACTTATTCACTGGACCGTTTTGCTTCCTATTGGACACCAGGTACTTTTGTCAACAGTGAAATCCCCCAAGTGGGAACTATCATGCCGTGGACTTTGTGCACTGCTAGCTTCTGTCTCCCACCTGTCTACCACCTTACTAGACTACGGGCTCCTGATTCCTCTTTTCTTTTTCAGACCCTGGCCACGACCCCGCCGTAAGCCCTGTCCACAGCCCGCACCGATTGGAGCTAACTTGATTTAAAACACACAGGCATACGCACCGCGCGCGCACCGAAGTGTGTCTAAGTGTGCTGGGCTCTTTGGCTGTTCGGCGGGTCGGCAGGGTGTAGGTGAAGCTATATGTGTTCGGATAGGAGCGCTGGGTACATTATACTAAATGCAAGTAATTGCTTTTTGCATCTAATTGCTTTGTTGTATTGTCTTGCTGAATTATAAATCGGCCCAATTTCTACCTCTTTTCTGTATTAGAACGCCAACATTTTTCAGCCAGTTGTAGATGTGTTGCATTGGGTACTGTTGAATTAGGCACCAGATATATTTATACAAACATAAGTATCTGGGCGACTGTGGTGTACCAATTAACTAGTAACTTATTATAGTAAACACGATTTTGAAAAATGGTTGGCAGCCTGCATAGTGGCAAAAGTCCTGCTGATGGTAATACACAAACAGGGTTGAATGCAACAAATCCTGTTTTACTACATGACTCTGGCACAGAATTGAACACCATTGCTCTACAGGTATCGGTGTACGATGATCGTACTACTGATATAAATAATATTCCATACAGCATGCAATCACTGGCTACTGAACCCAATGATGACACAAATGAGCAACTTCCTTTTTGCATGCCTAATGATTCCGCTGATGACATTCATGAGAGTGAAGTTATGTATAAAATAAATCCTAACACCAGAACACTTCAAAATGAGCCTGGGCCCAACCACAAAGCTCTAAATCACATTGACAATCAGTCTGTGCTACGAAACATCATCTCGGATGTTTCCTTCATGGCTCCTGCACTCGTTAGCGAATGGGAAAAACGTTGCAGAATCTCTCTCACCCCTCAATCACCGGTTGTCTTCTTACCTTCTGAAGGTGAAAGAATATGTCTACATAACATACAATAGGGCAATTCTATTCACTCTTTTGAAGGGCTTGATAAACATCATCGCGAAAGATCATTGAGACCCTCGTGCAGCTCTCCCATAACTAATAATAGGAAAACTGGTAAAGGGGTGAATTGTGATCCCTACCCCCATATGAATAAAACTTTTAATGAAGACATCTGTCGAGAGGAAAGGGTTGGCTCTTATTCAGATAAAATTGCTGAACCCCGGTTTAAGGGTCAAAAAGATGATGAATATTTTTCAAACTTTCCCGTGATTACATCTCTACTAAACTTATTAGATAAGGGCCACGATCTAACCCACATGTCCATTAACTCTCTTAAGGAAGGGATGATGGCCCTATCTAATAAAATATCTAAATTTGAGGGCATTCTGTTGACCCAAGCAGCTGGACAATCAGAGAGACAGGGCCTAGTCGGTGCATGCTTATTAAAAGCACTAACTTCCACTGAACAGAGAGGTAGGAATCAACACACTCAAACAACTGATCCTGCCCTTTCAATGACTCATGATCCACGTACTTATGCCAGAGCTGTTGCGGAAGGCTTAAAGGAGGTGTGTCCTCCAAAAGAGCCATCAGTAACAACTGAAATTATGGCTGTAGTTAAGGAAAACTCCCTGAAACTGGATGATGTGTTTTGCTTTCTTACAAGACAGCATTTAGATCTCAAATATGGCGGTGGGACACTAAGTGAATATGTTGATGCAATTGGCTCTATGCCAACCGCAAAGGAGGTATCACCCAATAGTCCATCTGCGCTCGTGAATGTTATCAAGGAAGCGGAAGCGGAACAAATAAGATGTGACTCTCAAATTGCCTCACATTTGGCCAAATTGAGTGAAAAGGATGAAGAAATGAACAGTGGGTGTGAGGATAATGATCCAGAAGGAAAGCAGACGATTGACTTGTCTCGAAAAATGAAGCATGCTCATGTCAGGGCCTTAAAAAGGGAAAATAAAACCAAAAAAAAGAATTGTAGCGCACAATAAATGTCTGGTAATATAAAAGCTACTAAGAAAAACAACAAAAAAAACAATAATTGCGAGAAAAATTATGAAGAATTAAATGCTGGTTTACATTTTGACTCATCTATGGGATCTTCAAATGAGCCAAGGATTGACCTGACCCAATTGAATGATGAATCCAAGGCTGTCTTAAATATGGGTGCACCCAGTGGGACACAGCACGAAACAAAAATAAAAAAGGTTAACAATAAAATGAGTTCTCGAGATGGTCAGGAGAAGGGTGAGCATGCAAATGCAGGACCGCTGACACAAGGTCGCTTATCGACCTTTTACCCCCTTACTGAAAAAAAAAACACTTGGTGAGGGAAGCAAGTCCCATGTCTAGCATGGGTGCCGTACCTAAACAACAACATCTTTGCCCCCAGAATCCTAAAGCTAAATCCACAAGTAACATGACTAATTCTGCAGCCCCAGTTCACAGTGAAACTCAAGGCATGCCACCTGACCTTGGTAATGTAACCAACGAGTGTGCAGGGGTGTACGAAGCAGAGGGAAATGAAGTGGAAGACGCTAAGGCCATTAAGGACAAGATGTCCCAATCCCGAGCCAGTTCTGAACAAGATGAAACTGAATGTTCCTTCAATAGAGACACGAGGTATATTCTGGGCTGGTCTAGCGATGAGTCTATTAATGGTAAACAGAGATTGAACAGATCATTTCTGTTTAACATTTTTACGGGTAGTCCTCAGCTGAGGACACTTCACTCAGACGCTATTGAGTGGCTAAGGTTGGCTAATCACAATAACCTAAGAATGATATGTGCACCACAATCTGTAATAATAGTTAGGTTATTGTGGGAACATAGGGAAGACTTTGAATCCCGTGGTCATTACGCCTATTTAGGACTACTGAGGAGGCGGATGTGTTACTAAACAAAGTTCCTAAACTAGATGGACCAATTGGGGCATCATTAACTAACCTTCAGGCTGTCCCTGCTCAAACTGCTGACCTTATAGCTAGAATTTCTGAAATGGTGGGGGCAACTTCCAACATAACATGGTTAGCCCCTCTAATGACCTCCATCTTTGAATTCTCAAATAAACAAAACAAATCATAGACATGTGCTGTTATCAACTCTACTCAGGAGGGTTGTAAAATCTCTTCTTGGAACTGTTATGGGAAAAGCAATTTAGAGCAATGACCATCAAGCTATGCAAAAATGGGTTCACCAACAATGTCATTAATACAGGAAACTATGTGTGTCGGTGAGATCCATATTGATGGGTTCTCAACCTTTTGTTTGCCTGCAGTCAAGGGCTTAACTGGTCGTCTCTACGGGGGAACTGCGATACTTGTTAACAATGCTATGAATCATAAATCCAAGGTTGTCTACACGAAAAAATGGCATGTTGGCTATTGAATTTTTCTCAAGCGGTTTGTCGACTGGTGTGTTCTGAGTTGTATTTGTTTACTTTAATCCCGGAAACACCTCCATAGATACCACATTTGATACCATGGATGACATACTAGAAGAAGCAATGATTCACAATCCGAACTATATTATCATTATTGGGGGCGATTTTAAACCTGTATGTTCTCCAGCTATGTCTGCTCATAAAAACAAACAAATCTCTCCTAGTAGCTCTACAATTACCATAGGGAAGCGCTGGGTTGCCTACTTTAAGGAATGCAATATACAAGTGGTAAACTGCGAAGCTGGCCCCCACAGAGGGACCTGGTTGAGAGGGCCTCTTACTTCGTACATAGATTACTTTTTTGTTTCTACCTCATTACTATGTTCAGCAATGTGCTAATTATTGAAGATACTCTAAGTGATCATAATCTGATTAGTATCAGCATTAGATGCGAATTGGCAATCTTAAACACAGAAGCAGCATTGGGATTGGTGACCCTTCATCGTGCGCAGACCTTGGTTGGTTGGCATCCAAAAATGTGTCTAGAACTATCCTACCTGGTACACAGAGATGTAATCAGGGTGCCTCACTCTCAAAATGTGTCTACAAATGCTTATATGAGAGAAGAATGGAATACTTACATAATTAAAGAACATATAGAATATCTTACGCAAAGAGCTGCATTGTATAAGTCAAATGTCTCTAGAGGATATACTCTTGAAATTGCCAAAATCAAACGGGAATAAAATCATTTGCTAAGAGCATTAAGGCAGCTGTCACTAAACTATCCCAACTATTACGATGCTAAGAAATTGATAAAACTGAAATTCAGCCGCATGCTAAAAACTATGAAAATTAACTCACATCTACATGCCAATCAAAAAATGATGAAGCATATCATTACAAAAAATACTAGAAGTATTTGGGCAATATTGAACAACAAAAATGGGGTCACTGCACACGATTTAGGGTCCCCGATTGCAGCATCTATATGGCAGGAATACATTAAAAATAAGTACAGTCTTCCTCCTCAATTCCAACACTTTGACTCTGGAATAATATCCCTCAAATGTAATGAATGTATATTCTTCTCTTTGGAGGAAATCATTGATGCAATCAAAACACAAAATTCATAAAGGCGGCCGGGCCTGATGGCTTTCCTACTTGCATCCTTAAAGATGACCATTACTTTTGGGGTGCCATTCTCTATACCAAATTCTGCCATGTTCTGGCGACCAATACAATCCCAAGGTCATGGCAAAACACCATTATTATTCCAATGTACAAGAAAGGGAACCCAAAGTTGCCTTCCACCTTTCAACCCATAGCACTTATGGATGCCTCAGAAAAAGTATTTTCCATCATTCTACTGCAGCGCTTACAAACTTTTATAGAGACAAGGAACATCTATTCAAAATTTCAAACTGGATTTCGCAAGAACATGGGTACCTCCCTAAATGCTCTTATTATTTCACATATTCTTGCGTAATATAAAACACCCGATACTGGTGCAGTCTAAATTACCGCACTGGATTTGAGTAGTGCATTCGATACAGTCATAAGAGAAGCACTTTGGACCAAATTATTAAATTTGGGTTTTCCTCAAAGGTTGGTGCAATTGATTGCTCTGCTAAATAATTGTACAACCTTTCAAATTAGAATAACCAAATCAGGTGCTCTCACAATTCCCATTGACACCGAAACCGGTGTTAAACATGGCTGCAACTTGGCCGCTACATTGTTTAATTTATATCTTTGCGATACGGATAAGCTATGGAATGAGACTGGCATGTATTGTGTGAAACTTGGGGACCTAAACATATCATGGCTATGTTTTGCAGATGACATCTTATTGATTGATCGAACCCCTAGTGGGCTTCAATTGAAACTGAATCAATTTTCTAAATTTGCTGCATTACATAACCTGTTGCCTAACTCTTCTAAATCGCAAATTGTCATCTTTCGCAATTACAAAAAAATTAAATCATATACTTGGCAACTGGATGGAAATGGAATATAATGTGCAAAATCAATTTGCTATCTTGGTTACCCCGTAAGTGATCAATATTTCCAAACATTTTGGGAATGTCAAGGTCCGGCCATTGGCATCCATGATGAAGGCGATAATCAGAAAATATTGTGAATTCTCCCTAATATCGCTTATTGACTTTTACTTGTGGAAAGTGGAACCAATCCTTTTATATGGATTGGATATGTGCCTCCTGGATATGGGAACAACTCATATACAGGGCAACCTATGGAAACGCACTTTGGGATTATCTCCATCAGTCCCAAACTCAATCATTAGACATGAAATAGGTTTGTCATCTTTAGCAGCGAGATGGTCATGGCGGAAATTGTCAAGATATGCAGATATTAAAGCACCTTATCATAATTCGCTCTTCTTTGATCTAAATGGGATACTTGACACCCGAAATCTTAAAACCTTGGATCAATTTGATGTTGAAATGAAAAGCGTTCTAGATCACATTGATTGTTCTATTCTAGACCTTACCTTGCAATTGCCAAAGGTCAAGCGCAATCTATATGATTGTGATTGGGATGCAACTCTGGATTGCAATAATAAATATATGACATATTTAGAACATGCAAAAAGACCAAGGAAGAGAGAGCTGAGATTACCTTATCTCTCCTAATGTCCTTCTAAAAAGATACGTCAAGTATACATGCGGTTCAAACTGAATCAGTGTCATACACTTGAGAGAATCCAACAATGGAAAAAAAAATGTAATGTACTAAATAATTTGAATTGTCGCGTCTGCGACTGTGGAATGGTTGAAATCCTGAAACATCTGGTGGTTGATTGTATCTATTTTGAAGATGACAGAAATAATTATTTGGGGATATATGCTCCGAAAGATAGTGACATCTCTAAATCTTCCTTTTGGGAAAGATGTATGTATGGAGGGAGCTTGTCTCTGATTCTATCTTTAGTACGCTTCTTGGGGAAAATTGAAAATGCCTTATCAATTAAAAATGAAACTTTACTTATTGGAGGTTGAAATATTGTATAAAAGCTGTACAAAATGAATCCAAATAATGTTGTTTTATAAAAACTTCACGCTTGAGTTAATTTTGATTTTAAGTTATAAATTTGGAAAAGAAAAATTTGAACTAGGCAAATTGTTGGTTGATGAATATCATTTTAACAATGGAACGAAAAGTCTTTTTAAGAAATGAATTGGACATTTTCTCAGTGATTGTTCTTATTTATCTCTGATTTTCTTTTGCAATTTTTTTGCTGTATTTTATAATGACAATATTGTAAACGTTTTTTTTAAACTAAACACAACTTTAAATTTAAAAAAAAATGAAAAATAAAAAACTGTGATTGTCATGTTTTCTGCCCAGTGCAAGAGGTATGCTATAATTGCCCTGGTTACAGCCTGGAGTGTGTGGTGACCCCATGGGGACCTGAGTGCTTCAGAAGCTGGGAGTGGTGGACGAGCCCACGGGAGGTTCATGTAAATGGCGGGCAGCACTTACAAGAGAGCAGGGAGTGGACCGAAGAGTTTGAGAGGCAGCGCTCTAGGCTCGTAAGTGTTTCTAGGCAGGGAATCATGCACGACCATTGGCTGAAGGTGTTTATGCTTTCAGAAGGACACTGCGCTCCATTTTCGACAGGCGGAGCGGGTATGTCCCTCTCAAACCCCCCCCCCACACACACACACACACACTATCTGGCAATGACGAGTGTTGACCGCTCTTTACTTGGAGAGCCACCTAAGAGAGTGAGAGAGAGAGGATCGGGGCTACGTTCTGGCATGAGGCTCGGGACGGAATATGGCACTCACAGCGAGGAGATGTGTGATGGCTGGTTGAAGACAGACTGAGGTAGAATCATTACCACAACTATACAAGCCACTTAGAGACAGAGGTAGAATCATACCCACAACTATACAAGCCACTTACAGACAGAGGTAGAATCATACCCACAACTATACAAGCCACTTACAGGCAGAGGTAGAATCATACCCACAACTATACTAGCCACTTACAGACAGAGGTAGAATCATACCCACAACTATACAAGCCACTTACAGACTGAGGTAGAATCATTACCACAACTATACAAGCCACTTACAGACAGAGGTGGAATCATACCCACAACTATACAAGCCACTTACAGACAGAGGTAGAATCATACCCACAACTATACAAGCCACTTACAGACAGAGGTAGAATCATTAACACAACAATGCAAGCCACTTACAGAGTGAGATAGAATCATACCCACAACTTTACAAGCCCCTTACAGACAGAGGTAGAATGATACCCACATCTTTACAAGCCACTTACAGACTGAGGTAGAATCATTACCACAACTATACAAGCCACTTACAGACAGAGGTAGAATCATTACCACAACTATACAAGCCACTTACAGACATAGGTAGAATCATACCCACAACTTTACAAGCCACTTACAGACTGAGGTAGAATCATACCCACAACCATACAAGCCACTTACAGACTGAGGTAGAATTATACCCACAACTATACAAGCCACTTACAGACAGAGGTAGAATCATACCCACAACTATACAAGCCACTTACAGACAGAGGTGGAATCATACCCACAACTTTACAAGCCACTTACAGACAGAGGTAGAATCATACCCACAACTTTACAAGCCACTTGCAGACTGAGGTAGAATCATTACCACAAATATACAAGCCACTTACAGACAGAGGTAGAATCATACCCACAACTATACAAGCCACTTGCAGACAGAGGTAGAATCATACCCACAACTTTACAAACGACTTACAGACAGAGGTAGAATCATACCCACAACTATACAAGCCACTTACAGGCAGAGGTAGAATCATACCCACAACTATACAAGCCACTTACATACAGAGGTAGAATCATTACCACAACTATACAAGCCACTTTTGAGAAGAGAATGAATGGAGAGTGGGACAGGGAACAAAGTCATGGAGTTGACCTGTTGTCTTCATTGGTACATTGACAATGAGGGAAATTGAGTTATGGTTCTAACAATTCTACAGAAAACTAGATATGTTGCCTAATGAAATGATGTTCCAATAAAAACGTTACATAATAAAGTTGGTAGTAACAGCCTTTTTTTATTTTTATTTTTTATTGATTTTAGTTGAATTTAATCGACTTTTTCAATAATACAAAATATACTTTTATCAAACATATGAAACATAAAAACAATTAAAATTTAAAAAACAAAATTAAAAGACATTTTTACATTCCATTTCTGATGTACTCCACACAAGGAGAAAGAAGAGGACCACAAGTGCTCGTAAGATAACTTCACAATCATTAATATCAAACAATATAAAATTAGAATCATACAAAAACGAGGAGATGAAGAAAAATTGTTCAAAACTCTTAATCATTATCAACCTGGCAAAACTTAAAACAACTATACATTTAAATTCTAAATTTGTGTAGATAGTCTAGAAGCAAGATCCACAAGGGAATTTTTTTTTTAGTGTTCCTTCTCCAGCATAAGATTTAAATTAAATTTAATGATAACAGAAAATTAATGGTTGCAATTCTTATGCTCATGATGTTGGTAGAGGCAATGGCAATCCATCTATGTTCATGTCTCATCTGGCCAAAATATGCCAGATGTTTAATAAAGTGAATTTGCCTTAAGTGCATAAGATCTGGGCAATCTACTACAATATGTTTCAAAGATTCAACAACAGTTAAATTTTTACAAAAGCGACACCCTTTAATTTCAGGATCAATCTCTTTCCTACTAGTTTGAATTTCTCGAGTGTTACATAGATTGAAACGGATGCGTAGTATTGCGTTTCTAATAAAAGAAGATGGTGCTTTACACAGATAGGATGCCATTTCTCTATATCTCTTGGGAGCGAAAACAGATGGATCAAAATCTTTGTACTTCAGACAAGAAGATCTAGTGTCAATCCAATCCATTAGGTAGAGCTTTTTCTTTGCTCTACTCGGGTCAGAGACAAGAGTTTCAATCGAGATTTCTGCATTTACCATTATGAATAAACATTTTCTGGACCAAGTTTTAGGAAAGTCCTGTGCTGATGATAACAGATAGCTAGATACGGTCACTAGAGTAGAGGCACTCAATCCAGACAGGAGACATTTTCTAAATAGGGTACATAGACGCCAATTGTACATTGCCGTGAGGGATGTTAGTCCTACTTCATAACGAATTATGGCCCCGGGAATACATTGTGGGAGATGAAGAATCGCCCTCCAGAATCTTGCTTCTAAAACATCCAAAAAAGTTGGAGGAACTGAATTATAAGTCTCTAAACCATACAGTATAGTGGGAATAACATTCTGATTCCAGAAAATAAGTGGAGATTTGATAGAAAATGTCCCATATTTAGACAAGATTAATTTTGTCTGACGAATGGCAGCGACCAATTTCAGTTTGATTTTAGTTAATTGAGAGTGAAGTGAAGCAAAACCATCAAAGATGAGGCCCAAGTAAACATAATTCGGGACCACCTCCAAACTAATGTGTTCAATTTTCCACTCCATTCTGTTTCTGCGGGAACCCTTTGGAGTATACACCACAACTTGGGTTTTCTTGCTGTTTATAACCAGCTCGTTATCTCTAAAGTACCTGCACAAAGCTGACAGAAGTTTTTGAAGACCAATGGGCGTTTTTGAGATCAGCACTAAATCGTCAGCATACCACAATGCCTTCACCTCAATACTCTGCAACTTCGGAGCATCTGCACAAAGCCCATCGAAAATATATTTAACATCATTGATGAAGAAATTAAACAGCGCCGAGGCAAGAATACATCCCTGTTTAAGACCACGTTCAGTGGTCACTGCTGCGGATAGTAATCCTTCTGAGTTCAATCTTATGCATACCGAGGTGTTAGAATGTAATGCAAAGATGATATCACTTAAAGTGGTGGGACAATTTGCCTTGATCAATTTATTCATCAATAATGGTCTTGAAACTGAGTCGAAGGCAGAGTGGAGGTCTACAAATGCAAAGTAAATAGGTTGTCTAGAGGATTGTGCACGATGTTTAATAGCATGCAGAGTGACCAGGTTGACCGCAGTTCCCAATCCTGATACAAAACCAGTTTGGGCGGTGTCACGCTGATTTGCTTTATCAGTCCATT
This sequence comes from Ambystoma mexicanum, assembly GCF_040938575.1. NCBI lineage: Eukaryota > Metazoa > Chordata > Amphibia > Caudata > Ambystomatidae > Ambystoma > Ambystoma mexicanum. The sequence goes on from NC_090941.1 coordinate 831,618,697, forward strand.
GATTAAACTCTTTCAGGACTAATCGAGTAAAGATCTTACTGGGAGCATCCAGAAGAGCAATTGGACGATAGCAAGTGGGATCTTGCCGGTCACCTTTTTTGTAGATGGGAACTATTAGAGAGGTACATCACGATTTAGGAATTACTTTGGTCTGCAATATATGTTGAAAAGAGTTGTTCAATATAATCGCCCATTGTTCTGGATTTTGTTTCAGCATATAATTCGTGAGGCCATCTGGCCTCGCAGCTCTGGAGGAAGAAGATTTCATTATAAAGGTTTGCACTGTATCGATGGAACAGTTTAGATTCCAATGCAGCATGGTCTTGGTGGTATAAATGAACTCAGACATTTTCACATCGGCGTATAACTTACTGAAATGCAGTGTCCACTGAACTTCTGTAACACCATTTAATTGAGATTCCACCTGAGAATTGGAGTTGCATCTGTTAAGGAGCTGCCATACTTGAGCAGCGTTTTTATTTTCACAGGCAGACAGAAAGTTTTCGCCATCTATTTGAAAGAGGTGGGCTTTCCTGGATCGAGTCCAGTTCCGATACGAACATCTCGCTGTTTTAATTGCTCTGAGTTGATCGCCCAATGGTAATTTACGTAATTTGCGTATTTCTTTTTTTAGGGCTGCTTTACGTTCTTGTAACGCAAGATCAAAGCCATGAATATGTGTACCAGCCCGTTCATTCTTTGATGGCAACAGATTTCTAAATGTATCTAAGACATCCACATAAGATGCAACATCACTATTTCTTTGGTTTTCCAAGATGGCAGCGTTTAAAAATGCCAGCTTACCATGGGACCAACTGAAACGATTTTTGCTATTGTTAACTGACAAGACCTAACGGCCCTTTTTGTGGGGATCATGTGAACATTTGGATAGGGCTCAACCATGCTTGAGAATACATTTTTCCAACGGTGCCCTGTCCAGCTGCCTCCACCTGAGCAGGACAGGTGGCGTGACGATAGTGCTGAACTCAACTCGTACAAAAAAAGGCAAACCTCGCTGGGAAGGGCCTCAGGAACTCAGGAGGGCATTAATCCTGTTAGTGTTGACCAAGCATTTGTCTTCCATTTGTTCCTCTAAAAGTCAAAACTTTATAAAATAAGTCCCACCTCCCGGGGCCTCGTTGCTAATTTCTAAAGGTCCCGATGGGTACAAAAGCCAACTACCAAAAATAAATTAGGAATCAAATGCCAAAAGACTCTGGTTATTCTTGATCAGAGATCCAGATCCAAAACTTCAGCACTAAACAAGTCCCACTCTCCCTGCCTACGTTCACCTCTCCACACCACAGGTGCAGCTGGACCCTAGTCTCTCTTCCAGGCACCTACGAGACCCCTGACCAATAAAATCCAAGGCACCCAGTGCACCCACTGAGAGATGACAAGAATGCCAATTACACCGACATTTATTTTCAAATCTAGATCCAACCCATACTGCTTATTGAAAAATGGCGTACCAGCACACCCTCGGACAGAGTGGCCCGCCCTCTCTATCCTGGCACAGGGTTTACAAATCCTGAGCACATAGGTGCTGAGGTTAAGTTAGAGTTTGCAGTGTGAGCACCCTAAAACCCCCACACTTTGGGGCCATTTGTAATGCAAGTGGTCTTGTATAGCACCGTCCTGCCACTAGTGGTGGCCCCGCTGCGTGTAACTCTGCAAGAAAAAAAGGGGGTTGGATTATTAGTGGGATAGTGTGAGAGCCAGAAGACAAACCTGTGGTGCGTAGGGGTGCAGATCGGATGTTCCAATTTCCTGAATCGCAATCTGCTTGCTATGGGTTTGGATGAGAAACTTAAGAGTGTGTTACCCATAGGGAAGAGCCCAAGATCTGGTAGACTACAGCGCGTTGGGTCTTGTTTGCTGCTGATGTGGGAGAGTGCAGTGCGACTGGGCTAAAGAGGAGAGCTCGGCTAGTGTTTATGTGCTTATGGCTAGGCCTGTGGTGGCTGTCTACGGGTGGTGTGTATGTACTGTATGGTTGTTGGAGATCTTAGAGGGTAGTTGGGGAGTCGGGGAAAGGGAAGCAGAAGGCCTTACCAGGCAAAACAGCCTGCAACCCTGCGTTCCTACCCCTGGCCATTTTCACACAGGGTCCACTTCCCTCGCTCACAATGCCACCTGTCATCTGTTTTCTCTCTCTTCGTCGTTCCCGCTTTGAGGACTGGAGTCACCCATTTCACCTTCCTTAGTATGTTGTTTGGCAGGCTGCGAGATGCCTCAACCCACGTCACCATCCAGACATAGCTTACAGCTGCAAGCACAGGGGCCCTGAACCTATCACTCAAGCCATATCACAAACCACCGGTTTACACAACCCAAGCACCTGCAGTGCTCGAGTGCAGGCTGAGCAAGTGAGAGTCCTATGATCCTTTGTTTGCTGGTGTCCCTCTGGTTTTCTTGGCACTAGCAGCAGAACAACATGTGAGTGTCTGCATTTTGAATCAAGACACTGTGAATCGAACTAGTTTTGTTGCAGCGTCAAGAGACGCCATGACCCCTGCAGCAGTGTGTCAAATAAAACCCAAACATGTTGTAACATAGCTTAGAATTCATGGCACCGTCCCCTTCTCCTTTCGATGTAAAATTCTCTACTTCAGGGGAGGGGATTAAAAATAACAATTATAAGAAGATAGAGAAACTAAAACAATCAGTATTAATGACAGGAAAGGGAATCATTTCTGGGCCGTTTGAATGCATGAAAGGAGATGGGGGGGCGCAGAGGGCCCTCTTTCTCAAGCACGGCCAGGGAAAGGGAAGTGGCACACATTTAATTTCCTGTATCATAACTCACCACAGGCTGTGCAAACCCTGACAGGTTAATCAGTGAGCGCACAGGAAGAGATTGCCACATTTTCAGTGAAATGCTCCTCGGCCCGTGGCTGGCTGTGAAAGACTCAAGGCCATACAAATCTTAAACAATTAAGCGTCCAAAAATGCAACTTTGAACTCCCAGATCCTATTTATGGAAACATTCAGCGCGAGACTGTGCAGGAAAGAGGGGTGGGGGGTTATCTAGTTTGTTTCCGGACCTTTTAGGCTGGGATCGCCAGCCTATCGAAGTGTACCATTCAGCCACGGTTTCAAGGCATCAACAATACATTATAAGAAAGGTTTTCATTTAATGCACTCCACTGGCGATTAGGGGCATCTTTTTACTACCTGGTGGGTCGCCACGCCCAACTCAACGCAATCAATATTAATATCTGGGTTAAGGTATGTGTCGTGAAGATGGAAACGTCAACATTATCAGTGTGCAACACAAATGCAAAAGTATGCAACTGGTCTGTATTTGCAGGCAGCAATACGTGCTCTGTGCCAGCAGCTGCACGCTTCCGTTGACTCTATCCCTATGTGTTTACTTTTTTATTAACTTCCTAATGTTGTGTTGAGATTCTAGTAGATACACATTAAGGTGCCGACTCACACAGGACCTTGATTCTGGTGTAAGTTATGCAGTGGTGGAAATGGAAAAGAATTGGTGGGGGATCCCACAAGGGCCGGGTGGGGGCGGAGTTTGTGGCGGGGGTGCGGTGCCCAAGGTGGCATGGTTAATGGTAGCAGAGCTGGCACATGACCTCCAATCAGAGGAAATGTCCAAAATAATAGTTTAAAACGGCACAATTTCTTTCATGCTGCTTATTTTCCAAACTATATATCAATTTCATTTTAAACCACTTCCATGGCACTGGCGATAAGTTATTTCACTATGCGGATAAAAGTTTTGACCAGTGTTGCTAAGTAAATATTCTTTAAAATGCACAATTTGCATCCCATTTTATTTAAAAAAAAACTTCCCCTTAGGTACTATTCAAACAGGGTGATTTCGTTCGCCATAAGCAACGTTTTCTTTTACTTGAACCCCCACCCAGCACAGCCTCTGCAGCTCCCCTCTGAAAGCAGTTGGGTCGCTGCATCATGTGGGATCGTTTTAATAGGGGTATTTATTTATGCAATGTTTGCCTGATACAGGTATCCGACAAACATTGCATGAATAAATAAATAATCCGGTCCATGTATCCGACAAACATTGCATAAATAAATAAACCGGGTTGTGGCTGAGGACTGTAACTTCCTTTTGTGACCTCTTGCATGGGGTCACCGGAGGAAGTTATAGTTTGCTTGTGGGCACTTTTTTTCCTTCTCCCCAGTGCAGAGCAGGGATTTGGGGCAGCTGACTCTGGCCAGATCCTGAGATCCGGCTACACATCTGGTACCGGATCTCAGATCCGGTGAGCGCCGGCCCAAAGACCAACCGCTGAAGCTATGCCTGCTTTAAGTTACACCAGCAGCCATTCAGAGTTTATTTCCACAAACAGGATTCCCAGAGAAATTGGCTGCAACTCACCACTGTCAAAACAACAATCGCTTCCTTAGTACCTAATTCTCAAAAATGGCTGCCCTTCTGCCCGTTATTAGTAATCTGTCATGGTGTTACGTGTACACAGGGGTGGGCTGGCCTATAGGGATCTCTGGAGATTTCGAGGTAGGCCCCCTCATCCGGGGCCTCTTTTATGTGGTAACCTATTTTATTTCCATATGTTCAAATAGGGTTGGGCTTGCTGATAATGTGTAATATTTCCAGGGCCTCTTTTGCTTCCCAGTCCACCCCTGCAAATGGGTGACTACATTAAGCTTTTCAAAAAACGTTTTCAAACGTGTGCACCCCCCAATTGAAAAAGGTGTGTGTGACACCTATCCTTTCTAACTCCACACATTTGCATATAATTTCACACCTCACATGCATCGTCCGGCTGGAATTTATGCATGTTCACAAATTTGTATAGGACATTTATTTTTTGTAAATACAGTTACCCTTTTAGGACATATTCCTTGTTCCCATGCTTGCATCTCCTTGACACAACCACATTCCCGTAGCACGCCACAGAGGGAACACCCACATTTGCGTCACTACTCTTATTTTACAAATGTGCCACGTCACGCACATGGCCACAACATTACGCCAAACCCATGCCTTCTCCAAAGCCATACTTTTTGGTGTAACTCATAATTATGATTTTGAATGTGTAACAACTTACTCACTAGGAAGACACCCCTTTTGATGGCTCGTTCCTCATACTTCCAGACAGGCACAGTGATAGAGATAGGCAGCTCACCGCCACACTGTGCTCGCTGAATTTACTTACTCACTAGGAAGGCAGCCCTTTCGATGGCTCGTTCCTCATACTTCCAGGCAGGCACAGCGATAGAGATAGGCAGCTCGCCGCCACACTGAGCTCGCTGGATTTACTTACTCACTAGGAAGACAGCCCTTTCGATGGCTCGTTCCTCATACTTCCAGGCAGGCACAGCGATAGAGATAGGCAGCTCGCCGCCACACTGTGCTCGCTGGATTTACTTACTCACTAGGAAGACAGCCCTTTCGATGGCTCGTTCCTCATACTTCCAGGCAGGCACAGCGATAGAGATAGGCAGCTCGCCGCCACACTGAGCTCGCTGGATTTACTTACTCACTAGGAAGACAGCCCTTTCGATGGCTCGTTCCTCATACTTCCAGGCAGGCACAGCGATAGAGATAGGCAGCTCGCCGCCACACTGAGCTCGCTGGATTTACTTACTCACTAGGAAGACAGCCCTTTCGATGGCTCGTTCCTCATACTTCCAGGCAGGCACAGCGATAGAGATAGGCAGCTCGCCGCCACACTGTGCTCGCTGGATTTACTTACTCACTAGGAAGACACCCCTTTCGATGGCTCGTTCCTCATACTTCCAGGCAGGCACAGCGATAGAGATAGGCAGCTCACCGCCACACTGTGCTCGCTGGATTTACTTACTCACTAGGAAGACAGCCCTTTCGATGGCTCGTTCCTCATACTTCCAGGCAGGCACAGCGATAGAGATAGGAAGCTCATCGCTACACTGTGCTCGCTGGATTTACTTACTCACTAGGAAGACAGCCCTTTCGATGGCTCGTTCCTCATACTTCCAGGCAGGCACAGTGATAGAGATAGGAAGCTCATCGCTACACTGTGCTCAGTGGATTTACTTACTCACTAGGAAGACAGCCCTTTCGATGGCTCGTTCCTCATACTTCCAGGCAGGCACAGCGATAGAGATAGGAGGCTCATCGCCACACTGTGTTCAGTGGATTTACTTATTCACTAGGAAGACACCCCTTTCGATGGCTCGTTCCTCATACTTCCAGGCAGGCACAGTGATAGAGATAGGCAGCTCACCGCCACACTGTGCTCGCTGGATTTACTTACTCACTAGGAAGACAGCCCTTTCGATGGCTCGTTCCTCATACTTCCAGGCAGGCACAGCGATAGAGATAGGAAGCTCACCGCTACACTGTGCTCAGTGGATTTACTTACTCACTAGGAAGACAGCCATTTTGATGGCTTGTTCCTCATACTTCCAGACAGGCACAGCTATAGAGATAGGAAGCTCATCGCTACACTGTGCTCTATGGATTTTCAATATTTGTTATTTTTCATTTTCAGCCCTGTTGTACAGCACTTATGGCATTTAATTGCGGCTTTAGAAGGACTCTAGGGTGGGGTTTACGTGGAAAGACTGAAGGGGTGGTCCATTAAGCTCAGTCTCTCTAGTCCTAAAGGCTTGTGGCTCAGATCTGTTTGGCACCCAGTGGCATAGTGCTCTGCTAGCCATTTCAGTGTGTCAAATTGGGGATGAATGTATGGAGATAGGGTGATGCCTGCCAATCTGCGCTACCCAAACCGAACAGTAATCTGAGGTTAGTTTTGTACCAAAAGTTAGCCCAATGCCACACTATCGTGGGTTATACAGTAAGTATTTTTAATTGATAAAAGCAAAGAAACACTACACGCCAACACGTGTTTCAGCCCTCTCTGGGCCGTCCTCAGGGCGTATGCAAATAACAATTAAGTGTAGCTTAAAATGGTTGACATTGCCCAATAAGTCACCTCTGTAGGGTCGATTTGTTCGAATCGGGAAATGGCACTGGTAACAGTGCTGGAAAGCGTAATCCCGAAAAAAGTAGTGTGCTACTGCAAGTCTAATGTCCGTAAAATACGAGCGTCATCATAACACGCCTGAATGCGTTCCTGCACGGTAGTTTCTGCCTGCAATTTTAAGCTACACTTAATTGTTATGTGCATACGCCCTGAGGACGGCCCAGAGAGGGCTGAAACACGTGTTGGCGTGTAGTGTTTCTTTGCTTTTATCAATTAAAAATACTTACTGTATAACCCACGATAGTGTGGCATTGGGCTAACTTTTGGTACAAAACTAACCTCAGATTACTGTTCGGTTTGGGTAGCGCAGATTGGCAGGCATCACCCTACCTACTGTTTATTGTATAGAAGGGCTGCCGAGAAGTTACCCTTCTACACTCTGCTACTGCCGCTAATGACCCCCTCTCACACCATAATAGCGATTTGAGTGAACTAATAATAATGTGTGCGCAACTACCCACATAAGGGCCTTACTTCTCGGTATCTTTACTTGAATGTATGGAGAGTCAATATTCATAGCATCTAGGAGCCAAAGGCTCAAACAAACAAGTAAGAAAACACAACACGCTCTGAAACACTTGTTCGTGCTCTGAAACACTTGTGTACGGGCGCAATAGAAATAAAATATCAGTATCGAAGTTCTTTCTGTGCAACCTGGGAAGCTTTGTTCAGTCCCATGTTGGAAGGGGATGAGTTTCAGAGGATGAGCCTTGAGTATGACGAGCAAGTCCCTCCCCAGAGGTTTGTACTTGCACGTTGAATGGCTAGGAGGTTTTGGAATGCTGACCATAGGGGTCTGTTCAGTCGGTAGGGATGGAAGGCCATGGTGAGTTAAGACTGAGCCTCTCTGTGTGCCTCGGGTGAATAATGAGGCGACTCTACATGATGGCCTGTCAGGGTGACTGGTTCTAAAGGACATACCTCTGCCCAGTGGTGGAAATGGAAGCAATTTAAAGGGGGATCCCACAAGGGAAATGGTGGGGCCGGAGACTGAAGGCGGCCGGAGTTCATAGGGGGCAGAACTGGCAGTGAAACTCCACTCAAAGGAAATGTTCAAAATAATAGTTTTAAAATTGTGCAATTTCTTTCATGCTGCTTCTTTCCAAACTCCACACTGTATATCAATTCCACTCCAAATCACTTCCGTGGCAGTGGTGCAGGCAAAATATGTTATCATTGCCACTTTAAAATCGCTTTGGGATCCCATCACCAGAAGAATCACCTGAGAGATGAGATTTTCCAATAACTATGCTGGCAAAATATAAAAGGTGCTCACCTTTTTAACCAAGCAAGTTATAGTGGAATATTCCCTGGGAAACAAAGTTCAAATATGAGACATGTGCTCTGATGACAATTGTATGTGGTCTTGTGGGTAAGCGTCAACACTGGGAATGTGACAAGCTATGTGAAATCTTGATAGCCAAGCACTTGTGCAAGCTTGCTGGCCCCAAACACATCAATGGGGTGTTACATCTGCCTTCTGAAAAAAGGACACTGTCATCCACCCACGCGTATCCTTTCCCGATGCCTTGAAAAGCAGCACATGGCCACAATCAGGGAAAAATAACTGCTCCAGTCTTCAGGATTGCAAACTCTCTTACCACATCCAGGGCATAAATGCAGGACTCACTTGCACTCCCATAATCTCCCCTCCTCACCTCCCTGTTTGGCTTTCAACAATACTCTGCTTTATGACGATGGCTTGAAAAGTACACAAACCATAGTAAGGTACTCACACAAGTATATAAATCCTTAAAGAATTATGTTAGGCAAAACGTGTACAATTGTGACATTATTACCCCCATCTTGACTGGGAGACTACAAATACCAGAATCCAATTCATCAAATGGCAAAATATTGCCCTTGGGGGTTGAAAATGTATTTCCAAGACTTATTACAAAATGTAATGTGTGAAAAGGTTACCTGTTTGTTTCAGTGTTCGACCAATGCAGGGTTCATATATGATGGAAATATTACATTATACCATAAATAAACACTACATCTGAAAATAATGTAGTTGTTTAAAACAGTTTTGTGTGATATAATTGAATTGGTCTGGAGGAGGGCATGTATTTAGCCAGCTAACTGGTGCTTTCTGTGTGCTTGTGGAATGAAAATGTCCATTTGCATTTCTTAACACAGAACCATTACGAATGTCTTGTCAAAAACAATAGTCCCTTAAATGAGCCATTATTTATAAATTTTAAAGGTTCTGCACGAAGAAGTGATACGCTGTAATTATGGGGCCTGCACCCTCTGATGGGCCGCTAGGAGGTTTTTTTTTCTGTAGGGAGCCACTGAGCCACAGAAGTGGAAACGGTGGCCTCACTCGACAAAAAGAAAAGCAAGCCTCGCACATGGAAGCCGCACAGCCCGCCTGTGCCTTCGGCCCGGCTCTGAACAGGGACTCCCTCTTTAAGCCATGGCTGTGCTTTAACGAGGGAGTCCCAAAAAACAAGGGGTCTTATCTTCTCTGCATGTTAGAGCACACAGAGCAGATTAGATCACTGAGTCCCCAGCTTCACTGAGGAGAAAGACGCCTCGCTCTGTGTGTTAACAAGGGAGTCCCTGTACCTCAGCAAAGCTGGGGGCTCTGTAAGGCCTGTCAGGGCTGAGGCAGGCCGGGTCTGAGATTCGGGGAGACATTTGATGCCAGATCTCAGACCCGGCAATATCTGGCTCATTGACCTGCGCTGCTTCTGCCTGATCAGGGTAACTCTGCCCAATGGTAGTAACTGCAGATAATGATCATGTCTGATGGTGGTTACTGTTGTGTAATTAGGGCAACTCTTGTGCCTAATGCAGTAACTTTGCTTAATATATTGGCTGCACATGCTGGCATGACCTTTACAGGTGGGACAACAGTGCCTCTTCGAGTGACTGTGCCTAACATGGTGGCCTTTCCTAATGTAGTTATTCTGCCTGCTGGGGGGACTTTTCCTAAGTGAGTGACGGCTCAAGTGACGTGAGATATAGAAGTAGCAATAATTGTCATTTGCATAGCGACTTTTCCCAATTGTAGCGCTCTGTGGTAGGAACACCTGCAGGGACCGAAATCCAGTCATGGGAAAATCCTGTGTATGCATTTGGCCAAGATTAGGAATTGGGTGGGCTGGCTAGGCTCCAGTACGCAACCCAAGAGGTCAGCCACGTGGATGGGTGCTGAGGGAGGTCATGACAGAGCGCTAGTGCTAAAGACTTGATGTGTGACCAGCTAGACCAAAAATTGTCGTAGGTTGTCAAGGTATTCCAATGGCAGAGGTGTTGGTGCAAGTTTGCGGTAAGGGGCAAAGTAATTATGTGTCCAGCTAGACCAAATTTGTCGTAGCCGTACCTGCATTCTAAAGCGTGTGGATGGGTAGCCGTGCCTGCGGCAGATGTCCACCGAGGTGGTGTGTTTATATGTACCTTAAGCTCAGATGGAATTTATCTTTGATCTTGCTGTGTGATCCGATCGCCAGAAACGGATTTGTTTAGCGCCGGTGGCAGTGCCTGCTGGAGTGCCTATCCCTGATTGGTTCATTATTCCACAATGCTGCTATACAATACACAACAATGTAAAGCACGAGTGAGCATGGCTTACAGTCCGTAAAATATTGTTTTTGGGGAGAATCGTAATCTGACAACCCCATTCTCACGACTTTCCTTACCAACCATTAATATATATGCTGAAATGTGGGCGCCTATGACCAAAAACCCTGTTCTATGGGATGATACCCACTGATGGGGTTAGCTCACTGTACATTTCACAGAGGAGAACTATCAGTTGCATATCAGTCTGGTCCCGCCCATAAGAACAGTCCAGCGCCGACTTGCTAGGCAATTCTCCTCTGTGCAATCATACGGTTGGTATTGAAAGGTAAGGCAAAGTTGGAAACAAAAGATAAAAGTAAAAAACAAAGGGTGAGGAGAAATGGAGGGTACAGGTGCAGCTAACAGGTCTGAGGTGGAACACCCTCATTAAGAAAAAAGAAAACATTCAGTCATCAAGTGTTCTTATTTTTCAGTGAGTGGTAAAAAAGGGCAATTCACATGTCTGACATGCATCCCTGACCACAGCTCTCAAGTGGCCTTATAGCACAATTGATTACATCAGCCAGACTCGGTTTTGCTTAATGCCTGCTGGGACTTGCAGGCTATTAGCTTCAATTGCAAACAAACTACAAGTCCCAAAAAGCAATTTGCAAAACCGAATGTGGATAAAAGCACTACCCATTACATGGGGCCAACTGGCAACTAGGAGTGACAGCTAGTGCTATGGGCTTCACACCAGACATCTCTGTGGATTTTTCCCCACTCACTACTACAAATCATTATGTTTGCAGCACAGGAAATAGACTGGTACCATCTTCCTCGGTCAACAGTGTGTTTCAATTCACAGTTCGGCACCCACAAGCAAACCTTGATACAGAGACACCAAAGCATGTCAAGATGCCGCATTTAGAAAAGGGTTGTCCAGTAAGGGTTTATCCCTTGGCATTCTGGGATACGTAGTCCCGCATTTCCACCTTACAAAACCAGGACTACAAGTGCCGAAATGTAAAAGAAAAGAAACAAGGACTGGACCACCATCTCATCTTGACAATGTCATGCATTAACTGGGGCTCAAGCACACCCTAACAGTGGTCTCCGGTCCCACCACAATTTTGGCGGGACACATTATCACACCACGGCCGCAGCTGTGACAGGAGATGCGCCCGCCATTAAGTGAGGTAAGCTGACTGAAGTGCCAGCCAGCCACAGCGTCGCTGTAGCTGGCTGGCACTTCTGTCAGTCGCTGTAACTTCCTCTGGTGAACCCCCACGCGAGGGGTCACCAGAAAAAAGTTACTGTCCCTTTGTTTCCCCAGGTCGCCGAGGAGTCTTTAACCCTCTGCGAATCTGGGGATTCCATTAAACATTTCGAGTTTTATAAAAGATGACTTGAAAAGTACTCAATTCAAGCCATCTTTTATAAAGCTTTTCTGACGGACAAAGAAGCCTCAGGCTTTGTCCGTCGTCAAAGCTTTATAAAAGATGGCTTAAATTGTGCACTTTTCAAGCCATCTTTTATAAATATAGAAATGTTTTTAAAAGATGGCTTGAAAAGGGTGCACACCATAAGGTACGCACACAAATATATAAATGTTATATATTTGTGTGCGTACCTTACTATGGTTTGTGTACTTTTCAAGCCATCTTTTATAAACAGATATTTATAAAAGATGGATTGCATAGTACACAAACCATAGTAAGGTACGTACATAAATATATAGCACCTTGAGATCATACCAATGATACATAAGGCGCTATATAAATGCAAAGTAACATAACATAACATATAAATGCTTACATGTATCTATATATTTGTTTGTGTACCTTACTATGCTTTGTGTACTTTTTAGGCCACGCCCATCCCATAAGCCACGCCCTAAATGAGCCTCCCCACTCAATTTCTTAACCCACTTAAAGCCCTGCCTGCTACTGGTGTAATAAAAATGTCTTACCAGGTCTGCCTTCAGCCACTCGATTTATAAGCACTTTGCGTGTCCTACATTGATGCCCTGTTAAAAACAAGCATCAGCAAAGGCAACAGTTTTGGCTTGTGTATAAGTATTAGGCATTTGCCAGGCGCTGCTATTAAGATGCCCAGGTACTTGCACCATTTTGCACCTGCTGCCAGGGCTAGATTTAGGCCCGGGCGACCTGAGCGGTTGCCGGGACGCCATATTAGCCCCCTTCCATGCCAGCTCGGGGGAGTCATTCCAAGGTTCCCAGGAGCTGGTGTTGTAGGTGGAGGCACCCATTGGAAGGAAGTGCGGCCTGCTCTCGTGCTGGGGCTGGGTGCTCTCTATGGAGTAGAGCGCTTTTCATTACAATAGGACGCTGATGCTAAACCAGCAGGGGCCGCCTTTGAAAGGTTGCTCCATGCTGGTTTAGCATTGTCGCCCTATTGAAGTGATTAGCTCCTCGCTCCAGCACAGGAGTGGGGAGTTAATCACTTAAATAGAGTTCCCCTGCTAGGCTAACCCAACCTCCCACCCCATACCCACGTCCCTTGACTCCGGTGGTGGTAGGGAGGGGGGCGGCACATTATGATTCCTCACCCTGGGTGCTGCCAGAGCTAAGGCCAGCCCTGTCTGCTACCATTAGTACCAGCTGTGCCGTTCGCATGCCTACCCAAAAGCCCAAACTGTTGGCATTGCCAATGCTTGTCTTCATTCTCTTTCAAATGACTGTGTTGGGACTAAATCTGAAAAGCCCTCCGATCCCTGGCCGCTCTCTAACCACACAAGGAAACCTTATATTAGCATATTTATTCGTGGAATCGGGAGCGCGCGCTCCCTGCGGGGCTTGCGTTAAGATCTCAAACTACTGCACCGCGAGTTGTTCGTCTGCTGCTCTGAACTTCAAGATTTCTTGCACAGAGCGAGGAAAGAAATCGGGCAGCATTCCTTGCACACTCCCACTCGCCTCTGAGGTTCTGCCATTTCCTTCCTTCGGCTTTTTTTAGAAGCTGCTGTGTTTTTCTCACGTCCGGTAACAAAGGATGTTTTGTGCCGCGCCGATTGCGAGGCCGGGGTCCTCCTCGCGCCCTGCTCGAGTTATCATGTTTGAAAGCGTTGCTCGCACCTCGAGGAGGGCTGGGGGGAGGGGAAGCGCGCCTGCCATGCCCTGAAGGGGGCAAGGAAAGGCTACCTCGCCCCACCCTCTTATGTAAACTTTACAATTTTAGGCCGTCTGCAAACAAATGCGGACTGAGAACACACGTTGAAAAACTTCCTGACATGAACTCGGGGAGCTTCGGCTGCTGACTTTCTTTTTTTTTATAATCACCAGGTGCCAAAGTAATCTTTGCTATGTGTTCTCACCAGGCTGGGACTGGCCTATAGGGCAATGCCCGACCCAATCAAACGAAATGCTAGTCTTGGCAAGTTTGTTTGGTAAGTGGGCCACTTTTTTGGTCCTTGTGGGGCAGTTTGATAAGTTACGTCACCAGGCGGCTAGTAGTTGAGACCAGTGGTACTGAATGCATGTTCTTTAAAATGCACGATTTGCATCACATTTTACCAAAAACCTCGCCTTGGGTACTACTCAAACAGTCGGTCACAAAAGGAGTGAATTGCCATTTGAAACTGTGGGCCACTTTTTCATCGGTGCAGAGACAATTGTATGCCCCAGTCCGACCCTGGTTCACGGTGGTACCGGTTCACCAAAGGAAAGCGTGTAGTTGCACACCCGCAGCAAGCTCGCACTGGACCAGCTAAAGCAGGAAACCTCAGGGCTGATTAACAAAGCTTCAGCGACAATTTAGTAATTTGCGATTGGTGCATTTTGCTCAAGTGCAAATTGCACATCAAAAGTGGGCGCATCTAATGCATCCGGCTCCTAAATGTCTTATTAGTTTTCTGTTGTCTGCTTCAGAGGCTGCTGTGACAGCTGTGATTGTAAGATGCTGCCTTGTCACCCGCGTGACAGATCGCCGACACAAGTGGGCGCATGAACCAATGCACACTAATAGAGTCAGAGACATGGGGCCACATTACAAGTCCGGCAGTAACCCTCCCGGAGCTACCGGTGGGTTGCCGCCGGACTTGCAATATTTACCGGTGCCTGGCTTGCCGGTAACACCAGGGGATTACAACCCTGGCGTTCCGGGAAGTCAGGCGCCGGTAAATGGTAAATCCCCCTTTCCATTTGAGTCCCAAAGGACTCAATGGGAATGGGGACCACGGAAGTTCCCGCACCATTAATAACGGTGCAGGTGCTTCCGTGTAACTCTGCGGGCGGGTGCCGTTCCGCCTGCCAGGTCTGACCCTGGCGGTTGGGACGGCACCCACCCGCAGAGTCGTACTGTGCCAGTCCAGTGACAACGGTAACGGTAGGCTTACCGGCACCGCTGAAATGAGGCCCATTGTATCGTTTCCCCATGTTGTATCATACCTAGACGTAAAGCAGTGTATCAAGTGCGGAGAACCTATCATAAATCTCTTAAAACATCCCTACCTCTCATACAAGTATGCTTCCAAGAGGACAGGTCAGAGGTCGCATGCATTAAATGTTATCATGACCAAGATCAGGGAAAATTGACCATCAGAGCCCTTAAACGCGCGGTGTAACTGATAGACATTATTTCTACATATCATTTTGTTTCCAGTAAAGCCTACAATCGTAGCATGTTTCCTCTGCTTATTTATTTTTGTTATGTTTAACATTATTGACATGATATTTCAGTGTAAGGCCGTTCTGAGTTTGCATTATTTAACAGAAAGCACTACATTTAATCAAATAATACATAACACTATGTTTCACACAGCAGCAGCTGGTGAATTTTTTAATTACTGGGGTGTAAATATTTTCCACAAATATGCCACAGTGACCGAGCGTAGTAGTGAGGGAGCCAGAACCAACCAAGGGAGGTCTCGGGGGGGGGGGGGGGATTTGCAATCTGCAAGCGAGTTTGCAATTTGTTTGGTAGGGTAACTCCAATCCAAAAATGAAATAGATGCAATTCACCGACAGTGTGCAGGAGCATTTCCCAATGCATGTTCTTGGGAGGATAGCTCAGGGGCAACGTGCTCGCTGTTAGGGAGAATTCTCATCTATGGCTAATTTTCCTCACCTAGTGAGTCCCCCAGCAGCTTTACTGGACTTCTGGAGTTTATTTTTTCCACTTGGTAAGAGTGAGAGCTTTTCCCCACTCTTACCTGTGTGTTGCTATGTGTTTCTACCTGTTTTTGTGATTGTGGACTCTGAAGTACACCACTTCAGTAGCCCTCTTCTTTTTGTGTGTCACACAGCACCTTCAGTGCCGTGGCACAGGGCTGTCTTTGAGACTTCCCTCGACTCCATTTCTGAGGGGACTACCGTCCCCCAGTAAAGGGTAAAGTTACCATTAACTTTACTTAGTCAATCTACCACAGATCCAGTAGACCCCATCTTCCATGGAGTACTGGAAAGGGTTAACACTTATCCCTTTTTATCTGTACCTCCTAGAGCATTGTTTTGCTCTTTTAACATTTAGACTTGGATGGTGGCAGTGGTATCTACCCTAACTTTTCTACCGCGATTATATGAGATAAACGTGGTACTGTTCTTAGCTATTATATTAGCCTCGAACATAAACCCGCTTGACCAAATCGTCTTTCTTTTGGCTCCGGTTGGGTTTATTCACCATTTCTTTTTGTTAAAGTCCTTCTTGTGTTTTACTTTGCGTGGCAAACTAGGTTTGCCTTCTTTGTTCACTGTCTTTTGGCGGGCTTCTGCTCAGAAGCCCTCCTCAAGGCTCCTGGGTGTCTAGGTGGGCTGAATGTGAGGGAGGGGTGTATTCACCCCCTGCACAGGGTATCCTAGGAAACCCAAGTTACACTTTGTCATGATTGGCCAGGGTAGTTGTCCGGGCTGGACAACCGCCCTGCTGGGTGATTGACAGCCAGGCTGTGTGAATGGGGTTTTTTCGCATAAAAGGCAGGTCTCTTGGGCTAGAAGTCAGAGAGTCGCCACTGGAACTACAAGGAACCGAAGAGAAGTGGAGAGAACGAGCGCACCTTTTATTCCTCGTCGCTGCTGCCGGCTCCATCCCTGTGTGGTGCAGGCCCCCTTCAGACGTCCTCCTTCACAACGAAGCTCCAGGAATCATGGGTCTGCGGGAAACCAACAGGAACAACTGACAGGGCACAAGCTACAACATTGGAACAAGGTACTGTGTTCTACTTGAGGAAACTGGATGAATCCCTTTTCTTCATTTTCCAAGGCTTGCCCTTGTCTTCACTCCTTCATATAACTTTTGCTTCCGAACATTGACAATATCGAAGTACTTTTGGCTACGTTGAATCGTGAACTGTCTGACTGTGTGATCTTCGGCAACAGGCCCCGGTGTCTTTCAACCCTGGCTCCGGCCCTTTGACTTTTGAACTTCTGTCTGTGAGTGTTTCTTGATTCTGCCTGCCTAACCAAAATATTGCCTGTGATTTTTGCCTCCAACTCCCTCTGGGTATCTCAGGTGCTAAGTGTGTTTTTGCCCCGGTAGCATTTCATGTCACAGATACGCGTTTATTTAGTAGACCGAACTGTCAAAAAGTGATTGCAGTCGTAGTCACGGTAACGTGTTTTGTTCGTAACACCGGTTCATTCAAACACAGGGTACTTACCTTGAGACTTACTGTACAAAGTGAATTGGTTAGTTGTCGTATATTTAACGTGTGGTTTTTATTTGAGTTTAATAGAAGTGTTGTGTTTATAATGAATGGTTTAAAAATAAATGTACTTATATTTTTTACCTGAAACCTTGAGTCAGTGTTTGCTTGAGTCACAGTAATTGTGGTCCCTTTGTGTAATCTTTGCTACTGCTCATATACTCTTGAGATAAGCCTTGCTGCTCCACCACTGCTACCACTCTGACATAGTAGTACAGGCTTGTACCAAAGGTAAAACTTGTATTGCCACCTGTAGTCTTAATTGTGTGCAGTGGTCCGTAAGGGCACTGCACAGGAGTCTGCCTAACACTCGCCTTGAAAGCAAGACGACACGGAGCACCACAGGTTTGATCCCCGGGTCCGCGCATAGAAACCTCTGGGTATTAAAGGCGTTATACATAACCTATCATATCATGTTATGTTATGTCATGTTATAAAAACTTAATAAAGCGCACGTACACCCAGAGGCATCTTGGCGCTGACGAATGGTAGGAGTACAGGTAACATAACCGTGTCAGCGAGCCCAACTAGAAGAGAGTAGTTTTTAGAAATCTGTTGATTATCATATCGTGCCTTTGCCCACAATATATGCCAGTATAAAAAAACTGGCTTCTCCCATACATTTCCATGCTGGCTGCACCAATATATGCCACCATTTCTATATAAGAACATACTCATGTTATCTTTGCACTTAATGCTAGTAATCATACTGGAAGAAAACATGTCCACGCTGGCTCTGCCAATATATGGTAGTAGCCCCACTTAGTCCTGTTGGCTTTGCCTTTCAAAATTCCACGCCACAATAAGAAAACATTTCCAAACTGGCTGCACAATGTAGTCCAGGCTAGACACGTAAAAGCACTTATCATGTTTGCTTTATCCTTGATGCCCAGTAAAAAATACTATGCCACAGTAAGAAATAGTTAGACTGGCTGCACCAAAATCCCAGTCTAGCTAGTAATAACACTGACATGCTTTGCTTTATCATAGATGCCCAGAATAAAATATTGTGCAACAGTAAGGAAGGGCTAGACTGTCAGCCCCAAAATGCCAGTGTAGCCAGCTAATAACACATGCCATGCTTGGTTTATCATAGATGCCCAGTAAAATTGTCATGCTGCAGTAAGGAAGGGCTAGACTGGCTGTCCCAAAATGCCAATCTAGACAAGTAATAACACCTACTATGTTTTGTTTATCATAGGTGCCCAATAAAGAAAACATCATTACACAATCAGAAACGGCTACACTGGCTGCCCCAAAAACCTCCATGATGGGCGAGGGTTCGGCCGGGTCTGTGCCCTTTGCTCATTATGGGCCAGCCGCCTGTGGTTTTAGCGAGTCACCATCGACACATGTATATCTTTTTCCCCCATTGCTAAAACTGCACCTCTCCAATGTGTGGCAACTAGATCCACACCCAATTCTCCATGCACAACATTTACTAATATCCAGCATGACACATTATTTACTGTCTAGCAAGGTAGGCCCTCAATGTCAGACCCAAGATGTTTTTGGGCCCAGAGTGACTTGCTATGCTGTGATTAAACTTATATTTGCTTGTACTTGCTTTATGACCGTAACATTGGTAGTATAGATGGTTGAACACTAAACTTTCAAAGGAAGCAGCTATGGGTCCCGAATTTTAATCTCTCCCTCAATGGTTTTTAATGTTAGCTGGTATGACCTAAAATTAAAACACACTGTTTAATTGAAGCATGTCCTACTGTTGGTAAACAGACTAGCTAAATAAAAGGTGAAACACAACAAGTAAAATGAAAGGCTTATCACAGGCAGGCACTAAAGGGGAGGAGCCAAGTGAACACCTGCAAAGCTGCTCTGATTATGAAAGTCCATCATTGAACACTCTGCTGTGGCAAAAGCCCTCCCTATCTGCTTTGGTTAGCCCAATCACTGCTCTTAAACTCTTCCGTCACAACATGAACAAGTATTGGCCAACTGTTTGGGCTTTTGTGTAGACATGGGTACGGCATTTGTAATAGCACTAACTGGCCATTAATGGTAGCAGCTGCCAAATGGTGGAAGTGTCTGAGCATATACAGCAGTGTCTGGCAAATGTCTTTCTAATAGCTAGACACGCTGAAACTGTTGGCGTTGCCAATGCTTGTTTAAGCAGGACTTCAGTGAAGGATACCTAGACTGCTTATAAATCAAGTGGCTGACGGCAAACCTGGTAAAGACAGATTTATTGCACCAGTAGCGTGTTTATTGTACCAATTAAACCATTAACTCCCAGAAGACTGCTTTGAAGAAACACTGGTATGTACCTCAGGGCTAAGTAAAGTAGGATACTAAGGCTTGAGAGAACTAGAACAAAGAGATCCTAGAAGGGTGTGTTTTGAGAGGGGAGGGGCAGGAAGTGGGTGGGAATGGCCATAGGGATTATGAGGCCATGGGCATCAATGGGTGGGTAAATGACCAAACAACATTCTAAGCATATTGTCCTTCCTCATATACCATCTCCCCTTAGCAGCTGTACTCCAATGCAATAGTTTCTGCTTATAGGTGGCGCTAAAGCACCACCTCAGGGCCAAAACTAAAAACGTGGGTGTAACAAAAAGTGACTTTTCAAAACAACAAAAAAGAAAAAGAGGTAACCAAAAAAAACAGCATTGGTTATGTACGCAGGTATATGTGGAAGGGATAACACCTGGATCTCTTGGCTGCATATCTCGTCTGCTACAAAATTATTTTTATTTATTTGACACTTGTAACGCGCACCTAGCCCGTAGGTATCTGAGCGCTGGACAGATATTTACAGACATGGTTAACAGGTGCATAGAATTGAACACACATATCATATAATATAAGGTAAGATTTACAATGTACAATATTTACAGGTCTAAGAGGTATTTACAGGAGGCAACACGAGCTTTCTGGGGGTAAAGATGTACTATCATCTACCAAAGCCGCAGCATCATGTTTAACCTTTATTTTCATGAATAGGCAGAGTAAAATAATGTTGTAAAATAAAAGGTACTCATTGGCTGAGTTGTGCACAGTAATATTTTTCATATTAAACAAAATACAGCTAACCATGTAAATACACTATAAGCTTTGATTTTGTTGAATTTTTAAGAAATTTGGTAGCCCTGTCGACATACCCCATAAACAAAGAATTTTTGATAATATTAATTGGTGGAGAGGCATAGAGCATTGGCCCACTGGAATGACTGGACTTTGAAAACCTGAATTTAACACGTGGCGAGATTACAGTGCATGAGTCACCAGTTCACATACAACCATTGGTCACTGCCTGGGTTATCAAACTGAGTACATGTATGAGTTAGGCATCAGCTGTGTCCCCAGAACCACTGTCTCCCTGCTTGAGTATTTGTCAGTTTCAGGTTTTTATAAACAGGTATCATTACATGCCTGAAGAACAGTAAAAGACTAATCTATATCATGCATGTGTTTTAGGGATCTGTGTGATCTGCATGTGAATGTTTTGTTCGCGGGCACACTGCCCACAGTAAAACTGCTCAGGCCCCCGTTTTGACTATTAATTGAAAACATGGGGCCCAAGCAATTTTTGTCCCCCGCCTCCATTGTTCAGGATGCAGGGGACACCCCCGAAACTCCTATGGCCGCAGATTCGGAACATGTGGAACAGGGGACACTCCCGTTTTCCCTGCGCCTCATGTTCGGTATTTTCGGACCCAAATTGTTCGAAATAATTTGAACAAATGGTACTGACCGAATTCGGGTGCTTGCGCATGTAGAAAAACATATTTCCAATTCACATTCGTTTAAAAACAATAAATGTATTCAGTGACTAATACTCCTTAGTGCTCTAATTAATCCATAATCAATAGTACTTTTTATAAATTCAGATTGGCTGACATGTTTCATGCTTTCAGGAAAGAACTTCATCAGGGCTCATGGATTGAATAGCATTTACTTAGCAGAAGACCAGCTTGGGAGGAAAGGGGAAAGTGTCTGTCCCAGTGGGTGTCATCCCATTTACTTAATCTGGGTATGGATTTATGGGCTTATTACCTACAAAACCTGGGGAGGTTCACTATCTCTTGGGCCAATTAACCTAAACATGTACTCCTCAGCCTTCCTTTTCTTTCTATTTGAAATGCAAAAGGGACCATATGGCTGGTGAGGGATGACCTTTACAGTGGCCCCTGAGTCTGGCCCCTGAGTCTGTAGTTCAATGCTTGATCCCACTTGAAATGCAAATGCAGGTGACAATGTGCGGGAGGGAACAGGTAATCTGCAGCCAGCTGCATATTTAGGGAGAGTGTTTATGCCAGGGGAAAATTGCTAGAGTTGAGTGACCTATAAAATAAAGTGGCTGTCTTCTATTTTACTACGCCTCCCCGACAGCAACCAGGAAGGAATCTGAGTAAGAGTTTGTTAGAATTTCTGTAGATGAATCCCAGTGAATAGTGACACACAGTACTGTGCTTAAGCTTATTCACGCCTGTCTGTGCTTCATAACTCCAGCACTGGTAGTGCAGAGGATCGATCACTCATCTTTGAAAAAGGGAGCAGCCTTGTGACCATCAGAGTCTAGCCGAGGCATACCATTTAACATGAGGGGGGCAGACCTGAGATCTGTCATCCCCTAGAAATAGCTGGCTGCCTAATCAAGCATGTCCCGGTCTCTAGACATTCGCTGGTGTGTCCCTAGTTGTTTCAAAATAACTAAACATTTACTGAACTGACTTAGCAAACACAATGTTTAAGACTAACTATAACACTGTGTATGGTGTGAGAAACCAGGTGTCTCACCCGCTAGTTCCTGGGGGTCTCTCTCTCAGGTGCCGAGGGCACAGCCACCACCTTTGGATACAGACCCTGGCGGTGGACTAGTGTGGGAGGATCACCTGGATGAGGGTTTTTTGAGGAGTGGGACACCTGATGATGAGACGCAGTATGCCCCTCCCTGTAACCCGGTAAGATATTTAGGAACTCTACCCCCGCTTTCCGCTCACGAAAACTTTCACACGGACAGCCCGCTCTGGGAGAAAACAGACTCACACCAGAGCATTGTACCGGACATGTCACACTACTATGGTCAGGCAAGGTCAGGCAATTACTGGTAACCACTCACACCTGACGTCCACTACGCTTCCCCACACAGATAAAATGCAGAGCACGAGAGCACACTCTGAGCAAGGCAAAGAACAAGAATGAATAGTATTTTCACGATGGCAGCTGAACCAGGGAAGAAAGACGGTAAACCAAGAAGGGTATGAAAGGAGTGAGATACCCTTGACCTTTCCAATGAAAACCGTGACTTTCCAAAACCTTTCAGATTGAAAAGCATAAGGCCAGGAAACCAGACTGACGAATACTGTATTGTGTGTCGGAGATGCACGCTGACTGATTCGGGTAGGAACAGCAGCCGCAATGGTACCGTGCTTGATTCCAAGATCAAAGCAGTGCCAGACAGATCAACACAGCCGGTGAGTTGGGGAGACCAATGCAAGACCGGTTTGTGTTGAAGTCAAGATTGCAGGCAGAAACATTGTATAAAGAGCGCAAGAATGAAGATTGATAACGCGTGTGATGAAAGACACGAGGAAAGATTAATTGCTGATGGATGTTTGAACATTAAAGTAGAAAGTTACAATACCGGTGACAGAGTGTTACGTCTCTGCGAGGGTACTCAAACTAAGGTCACTTTAAAGTGGCAGAAACGAAAGTAGAAGATGGGTAAGAATGAGAAGTGAATCGAAGTGGTTCTGCAACAGTTTAAGAAAAACCCATTGCACATTCAAAAGTCTTCGATTTGTGATACAAAAGTGGTCTGAACCCAAAAGAGGGGGATCCATGGTCCGAGCCCGATCGAGGGAGACCAATTGTGAACATTGTTTTAAAAGGGGGTCCGAGCTTGAAGGAGGCAGTACCATGATGAACACTGGAAGCGAGAGCTTGTGAATGTGAATATCCTGATAAGAAAGTAACTTTGGTGCTTGTTTGTTACGACAGGCCCTCTACAATAAGAAACTGTTATTGAGACAGGGGCTTTGGAAGAAGGCCCTAATATCTGTGCTTTGAACTGTATCCTTGTGGCAGAGAAGCCAGAGTGTGTGCGAACCTCGAATGTGCCCCCTTGCCCCGTTCTGAAAACGTGGGGAAGGGAAGCCAACTCCTCAACTATAGTGGCATATTATTTCCTGAACACTTTTCTTTTTGCATGCATTATTGTCCCACATCATTTGTATTTAGAAGTAAGGATTGGCAATAGGTTTATTAGTATAGGCCCTTTTATTTTCACAGAGACTCGACTATGACTGCGTTATAATTATTTGATGGTCGTAGCTTGCTCCCATCCTTAGATTTAGGCTTAGATAGGCGTTCAACCAACCCACTGAAGTTCAATAAACATTCTTGAACTGTGAACACTTGTGTCTGTCTTCAGTGTTTGATACCATGCCTTGCTTACAAGGGTCTGAGCTAAGCTCTTACCAATCGATCATCACAGGGAAATGTGTAGTAATTGCAAAGTACAGGTTTTAAATCATTATGTGTAGCACACATTTCAATTCATAACAGTATATCAATATTTAAAGCTGTACAGCATGAAGAGTTGTGAGGATCATGCTAGGTGACATAGAATTCCTATGTGCAAACAAACACTAGGGGAAGAGTGGTTTCATAAAAACAACTACTGCCTCAGTTAATGTCAACATGTACATGTTTCTAACCATACAGTGCATCATACTGCTAAGATTCTCATCAGGAGAGGGGTAGATCTAATAATTCAGGGTCGCAAGTTCCAGTTTCGATCTGATATGATCTGGTTCAGGCATATCTTTTCTAGATAATGATGTATGATGATACATGTATGTAGTCTTGTAAGCAGAGCATTCCCTCCCTTTGTGAAGTTAACTGTAAGTCAATGCAATTAGTGGCAGCCATAGGCGGCAATTTGGTCTTATTGATTAACGGGAAAGGTCATCTGTTTGTATGCATGTGCCCACTCTTATTTACTGGTAGGGAGGATACGTGTTCTAAATACTGCAGGTTCTTGGTTTATTGCAAAACCAGGGATATATTCATAGTTGCAATTGCCGATACATCCCTCCATTTGATTTGCGACCAAGACTCCCGAGTGATTGGTATTTGCTCGTCAACAACTCTCCCTTCAGTCCCCGACGAACACAACTTTCCAGGGAGGCCCTCAAAATCAGAATTGTGGAGTCTATGCAACATACCGAAGAACAGGAAAGAGGCAGGAACTTTCCAGCTATATATTTTATATTTGCAGATTCAAATAGATACACAAAAAGCACACTGAAGTAGGCAATTAATCACACAAGAGGATTATCATACAGCCAAAGACCATTTCCCAATTCCTGATCTTAAATTAAGAGGAGGAGTTGCAAAACTGCAGCTTCCCAAGGGGAGCAGAGGAGCTGTGCAGCCAAATCACTGGTGCAAGGTTTAATTCTGGTGAGATTTGCAGGTGCTTGAACTGGGTTAAATTTTGCAAGTAGAACAGAGGCGAGTGCAAGAGTGGCGTAGCTTGTCTCTCTCATGCAGTATTTCATTTGGCCGAGCATGTAATGCGGCAAATCCATTGTGATCTTGCTTCGGCCGTTCACTAATTTGGATACTGTATCATCCCAGTCTGCAACTGTGGCTCTACCTCTTCTGGTCCTCCACCCTGGGGTAGTACTGTCCTGTAGCTGAGGTTTAAGTGCTCTAAGGCATCTGGCAAATTGAGTCAGTTTTTCACCTACCATAGCTTTCAGCTTTGTTGTTGGTGACTCCTTGTGGCAGATGCTGCCCTGATGAAGCCTCTCAGTTTCCGGTATCATTAGTCTATGGTACTTAGCAAGCCTAATAAGCTGAACCACTGCACCTATGCGACTGGACAACCTTTCCGGTGATAGATGTTTGTAATAGTGGACATTACTTGCCATGAATTCGCTGCTGAGGATCCAGGTGGACTTCGGGCTCCCTGTTACTACATTGTTCTGATTAGTACCTCTTACCTTTGTTTATTTCCTCTTTTGTACCTATTCATCATGTGTCTTTATTTGTTTATTTATGTTTCATGCTAGACCTTCCTCCTTGGTAAATCGAGCATCCAGTACTTTAAACCCTCACCATCCTTGGAGTCAATGAAATCATGCTAAGGGACTCAGCATGTGCTCCTTGTGCTCACTCCCTGCTAGAGTCCGCTCACCATGATTTCTTTGACTGTAGATGATAGTTTATAAGACCTGTTTTATTGTTTTCATTTCAATAGGAGTATAGAAACTGCTGCTTTACCAAAGCTATGGTGTTTAGACTCCTCTTTGTTGTTTATTTGTGAATCAAAATTGAGATGCCCACAGTAGCTCTGTTCAGTAATAATAAGTTAGCAGTAAGGAAAGAATTTGGATTGACGCCTTATTCCCAAAAGCGATCTTATCGCGAATGTCCTGTGTGACACTAGTTCACATCCCTGTAGCCTTTATCACCAGAGGTGTTGCTAGGTCTGGAAAAGATCTGGGGCTACGCTAATGTCAGGACTGTCGGGACACAAGGCTAGCTAGCATTTTGATTGTAGCTCCTGAGCTTTTATCCGGGGCTGAAACCAAAAGACCAGGGGCTACAGCCCCATCAGACTCTCCCTAGCAACGCCTCTGTTTATCACCCAAATGAACTTGCTCCACTCTACTTGCTAGACCCTGAAGGCGTTTGTATCATGTGCAAACAATCTGTTTTTCCTGTGCCAACCCAGTACCTAACCCCTGCAGCATGACCATCTGCAAAAGACATAAACATAGTTTGGCCTATTTTAGCTTGCTGAAGAGGACTAACATGCCAGGGTTAACAAACAGTGAATGCATACAATGTGCCCTGGCACTGAAGCTGAGATCTTCTCTTCTGTGTTACGCTGGCCACTCGAAGAGGAACAGCAGATGGTACTGACTGATATGCGTGCTATTATGCAGATGGTACTGTGCCTGACCTTGACTGATATGCGTGCTATTATGCAGATGGGACTGTGCCTGACCTTGACTGATATGCGTGCTATTATGCAGATGGTACTGTGCCTGACCTTGACTGATATGCGTGCTATTATTTTACACTGGATTTTGCCAGCTGAAGGATGTAATGCTAGCAATTTGTGAAACTCGCGCATTCACCCGCATATATAAATCAATGTACCTCTGTCAACACCCCGGAGACCAGCTTGGGGCCATGAACGCTGCCAAGCTCTCAATACAGAGGTCTGACTGACATGGACACAGAACAGCCTAGCGGTCGGCTGCCCCCAGTGCACAACAGAGAATGTAAGCTGTGTTGTCATTCTTTATGTTAGTACCATAGGGTATGTGTGAACGCTAGGTAAAGTGTGTATCTGAAAATATGCAAGCACCGTCCTTGGTGTGATTACTGTGAGCCCGACCTTCACTGAGTGAATGCAAAGGAACACTGACCCACTGGGTCTGACACACGCGCAGATCCAGCACACGCCGTAGGCTGGCGGGATCTTAAGTGCTGCTATGTCTTTTCTACCCCCTCATTGATCCTTACCTAGGACCTGCTGCATGCAGTCCTGTCCTCCATCCAGGTGGATAGCTTGCAATGCATTGCGATGAGGACCAGGATTATGAATTCATGTATTCGTTGTTTATCCCTATGACTCCTCATAAAGCATTACTTAAAGGCATCTATCTGTACAGATCACAAACAACCTTCAACCAATTCCTCATGGTACAACGAATCCTTGGACCGAGCACACCGTTACCTGGGTCTCCTCTAGACGTGGCAACAAGTAAAAAAGAGTATTCTATTGAACAATTACAGATTT
Source organism: Ambystoma mexicanum (assembly GCF_040938575.1). Lineage (NCBI taxonomy): Eukaryota > Metazoa > Chordata > Amphibia > Caudata > Ambystomatidae > Ambystoma > Ambystoma mexicanum. The sequence continues at coordinate 831,645,632 of NC_090941.1, forward strand.
TTCATCTCTCTGAGCTCTCTTCCATTCCATTACCGACCACCCATTCAGAGATATTTCCCCTTATTTTAGCCGCTGATGGGTCCCATTCAGGAAATCATAGTAGGAAGAATGACATGGTTTTCCGGCAACCCAACTTTTAATCAAAATGTATCTGCCAATGATAATCATGTAAAATGCTATCGTGCCCTCCCAACCTTTGCTGGTTCTAATTTTGATGAAACTCTTATAAACAGCTTCTCGAAGGTGTATCAGCTCTTCACATACAGCTAGGATATGTAAAAGTAATCTCCTCAATGACATCTGGGACAGTGTTTCTTATTCAGTGAATATGTGTTGACTAGAATTTCTGTTGCATATAAATTCTGAAGTGTTAAATAGTAATGTCTCTTTGGATTAGCAGCAATGATCAACTACTGCATTCACGTTATTCAATGTTCCCTAAGAACTTCAGGAATGTGTTGTGGTGTTGCTTTCAACCAGTTCTTTTAGTAAATCTCTGCTAGTATTAGTCTTCCGTCTTCAAAGGTTTTGCAGGCTAGGCATGTATTTTGAAAGGAGTATTTGGTTGTTAGAGGTTCTTCCCCAGTCTCTGAATATGAGCGGTCGTAATTTGATATTTCATCTGGCTTAGGGTTCTCATTCCATACTAAGGGGGTCATTACGACCCAGGCGCTAATTGCGCCAACTTTACCACCATGGTGTAAACTACGTTTACACCATGGTGGATGGCGGATTTACCGCCCCATTCCAAGGTGAGTGGGGCGGTAAATCCCCATTTCCCATTTTCCCTTCCCCATTCCCATTTTTGCCCCATAGGGCATAATGGGAGTGGGGAAGGCGCTAATTACGCCACCGTAAATTACGGTGAGAGTTGGGTCTCTGAGCATAGTGCAAGAGAAATAACAACATGTGAGACCCGACAGGCTTCCTATTATACAGCAATATTGTTGTGGGTTGGGGGTCTGCCTCTAGATTATCTAGAGTACATATATCATATGATGTGCATGATAAGTATTAGATGTTATCAATATCTTCCCTACACATTTGTTTCACTAAACCAACAAATATTTGCACCTGCAATATAGTGTATTTTATATTCATGAACAGAAACACATTATTAATGCTCTCACTCTCTTTTTCAGCATTTTTGTATATTTATTATGTTACAGAGTTAATATATGAACATTACTATGATATAGTCAAACAATATACAGCTCCCAATATTATCAATAGAGTATCTGGGTAGATACCCAGCATCCTACCATTCTATTTGCTTCTAGAATGTTAAAGCTACCTACAAACAATCCGCAATGTGTGTCTAGCTATTTTGCCATGATAAATCCTAAAATCATACTAACACTTGTGATGCTGTGTGGATTGGCGAGCAAGCAACAGACGGGATTATTCAAACCAACCCCAGAATACACCATTAGAAGGAAAAGGTTTAAAACTCTGTCAAAACTCAATGGCTTCTATGGTAATTTACCTAAGAAAATCCTAAAGTCAATCTAGAGCCATGGATAACAAATTACAGGTAAAGCATTTTAAATTCTCCTGCAAGGGTTTCTCTCTTCCTTACTCTTTACTTTGATGGATCCACCTATCCTGGCCAAAGTAATCTGAGAGACAGCAGAGGCGAATGGTATGTGCTATGCTGATACTCAGTAGCCTGTGAAACACAGCAAAGGGAACATTGAAAGGCATACCTAACAACAATCATGGTGTCTCTTAAAGGTGTAACCATGGAAAAGAAAAATGTATGTTGCAAAACTGGGTATAATTTTAATATTTCAACTCCTAAATATTGAAATACTCTAAAAATGTGAATTTAGAAAAAATTGGCAAAGTGCCATATTTTAGCCCCATTAGCAGTTCACTGTCTCAGGGTGAAGGCATCTGAAAGCTGTTTGCTTATTGTTTCCAAAGCAGTTCAGCCCTATAATTGTGCTTAGCTTCCAGTTTATTGAAGCAAAAATAAAAAATCTGAATTTGGAAAAATTGGCAAAGTGGCAATTCTGAGCCCACAGAATAAAACGACAGTCAGAGCCTGTCAATTAAATAAGCACCTTTCTACTTAACGGGCAATAATGTCCTGTATGATCAGCTGGGTCTTCCAAACTCTGCCCCCATCTTAATATGGATTGATGTGACCTCCGGCTGATTCTGTGAGGTGTACCCCTGTGGTGATGTGATGGAACTTGGAGCTTGCAAGGAGAATATAGAATGAGGAGGAGGAGACAGTTGGAGTGAGTGGAGCAGAGGAAGAGGACAGTGAAGCTCCTTCCATATATATAATCATTTACCTTACTGTTAATTATGAAGTCAATAAATATAAAGCGCTAGATCCTCATGGCCCAGAACAGTCACTACAAAATTGATGATGAGTGGCTCGAATCCATGCAACAGGAGCTGTGCTGTGAGGGCACTGGACGTGTGGACGAGTGTCAGGTAAGGTGTGTGGCACCCTTTAAACGGAAGCAGGGGAGGGCAGCTGTCCCCGGTTGCCCGCCTTGGGCGCAAGCTTTTTGTGCCACGCTGTGAGCGACCCCCTGAAGTGCACTGACACTCATCGCGTAGAATGTGCCGCTGTCTGGGAGGCGTTGCCTAGCAACAGCACGCCATCTCCAGAGAAAAAAACAAGATATTGGAAGTAGTGAGTACTGCACTGTGCGTGCGTAGTACGTTTTTATGCTGAGGACTTCTTCAAAAAGAAAGGGGCTTTATATATATATATATAAGGAGTTTTATTGCCAAGGCAAGCAGGAATTACACACTACAATTCACTACTGAACCTTTTGAGCTAGTGAGGCACTAGCTATTATTTTTGCCAAGTCAAGCAGGAATTACACACTACCACGAGTCACCACAGAGCGGCTAGTGATCAGATAATCATGCATAGTGTACCACCTCCCACAGTGTTCCTCCCTGTGATGGGAGCACCTGTCACACCATGGAAAAGGTTGCTGAACTCCTTTGAGCACTATGAAAATGTAGTGTGTGGCACCATCTATAGTGTAGTTAGAAATAAATACCTATTGCTACTTTTCCTAGGGACGGCAGGACAGGAGAAATGTGAAGACCTTCCTGACTCTCTGTAGAAGATTCTCCCAATCTAGATGAATACGAGAAGTGTGTGAAGAAAATGAACAAACATTTAAAAAAAGAAAATTAGTACAATATTACTACGCTAGAACTTTGGAAAGAGAATGCAAGAGACAGAGACTATGGAACAATACATCACTGCATTGGGAAAATGTGCGGGATTGTGCAACTTCAACCAACAACTGGATGAAAGGTTAAGAGATCAATTCATGCTATAGTGCAGAAGTGGCAAAGTAAGATAAACTGTAGGCGGAAGATGACCCCCCACCCCCCTCGAAACAGTACTGCAAATAGCTAAGGAGGTCGAGCAAATGGATACATTTGTCAAAACGCTGGAATGCAGAAGCAAGCAGGCAGCAATAAAATGAACCCCAGAAACAGGACACCTGGGAGCACGCCCGAGATAATATCCGCCGTAGGTAGTCACCCATTTGGAAAAAATAGACAGCAGAGAAACAGGGTCACAGGAAGAACCCTTCAAAATTTGACAACTATAGAGGGAGAGGAAAGTTTCAAACTCAACCGAGAGGAAGCTACAGATGTGATAGAATATCACACGGGGCGAACAGCCCAAGCTGCCCAGCAGTACACATCACATGCAGAATATGCAATGGCAAAGGACATGTAACGAGGTGGTGCAGGAACAGGGACTGTTCCCCTAACTATGGTAAATGAGATATATGAACATGACGAGGAATCCATATTCCCGATCAGGGGTCATGAAGTGGACTTGGGGAGTCCGAAAGAGATGGTCATCATGAACGGAGTACCGATTGCGATGATGATCGGCTCAGGAGCAAAGCACGACTTTACTCCCAGGGCTGCTGTGGAACGATGAATACAATCACAACCATCGGAAGTCGATATCAAGCCAAAAGCATATGGTTGTGCACAGATAGAATTTATTGGTTGGCTTCAAACCACTTGGCTCTTCAAAGGAAGAGAGGCCATCGCTAAAGTGTATGTATCGAAAAGAAGTCAATGCCTTTGTTGAAATGGTCTCATAAAAACAACTGAAAGTGAAGTTGGACCCAAATGCAGACAATGGTGTGTTGTCAGTGGAAAACGGGGCATCACAAGTCATGCAAAAAGTACATGAACAGGTTTTTCATATAGGAAGTGTGAAAGAATTTGTACACAGAGTAATGATGAAACAAGATTCTAAACCAGTTTCACAGAAACTAGGTGTATGTGAAATGCAAGTCGTCCGCTGTTCGCAGATACAAATGGCTGAAGGAGCACTAAACCAGTAGCAGAAGTCAAACCGCCATAGTTGAAATCCAAACTACTTTTAACCATGTAGAAGTTACTTGAAGTCTTTTTCGGAATGCGCTCCCTTCATCACTGTGCTGTGTCCCTTGTGTGGGTTTTAATGATGGCAATGGAAAGTAACTTAGGATAAAGTACTGTTCCTTAGCATACTCATAAACGTTTGCTTGAACTCCTGTGACTGGAGCAGGCTCATTCTCCAAAGGCACTTTACCTTTACACGATCCCCATTGTGTGTCCTGAGTGCCGCTTCAGGGACTTACTGTACGCCCCAACTTCCAAAAGAAATCACCACTGACGGGGAAGAGGCACCGTTCATCAACTACACACCCCCTCCTGCCCCCCCGCTCATTAGCAGCTGCAAGCAGGCTCGCATACAGCCACAGGGAGCCTATCTGCTTGCCCGCTCTGTTTGCCGGCAGGAACAGGCCGGGCACAGTAAACCAGCCTTCCAATGCACAGCACGCGGCAGGTACCAACCCTCGGCCCATGCTTTCCCAGGCATACCAGCGGCTACCAGGGCTCACCGGCCAAGCCCGTACCCTGCTCTCTGGAGGGTCCCAGCACCATACCTGCCTAAATCTGAAAATCAAAATTCCTGAGATTTAAGCCCCACCCATAGCCACACAAGACTCTGGCCATTTGCATACGGCTCTGCCCACATGCCCCGCCCACCTGTCAAAAAGGTAAACTGGGTTGTTGTAGCCTTCAGTTTGCTTACTATAGCATTGAAAATAATTAATTCAATGCTATAGTAAGCAAAATGAAGGTGGCACCGCCACCGTAATGATAGTGCTTTCAAGCCAATGATATGGATTGAAAGCACTATAATTACAGCGGTTGGGGGTCGCATTGAGGGAGCAACGGCCTCATATGGTGGTGATGCGGGCAGTGGGCACGAACATTTCGGACTGTTTCCGGGTCCCGGCCACTTCTCCACCCGATTGGCTACCGACGGCAGCCAATCAGGTGAAGAATATGACGGGACTCGGAAAGAATCTCAAAATTCCTGAGATTCAAGGGACTTTTACGGAGACCCGGAGAACTGCTTAAAATTCCGCAATCTCTGGAAAAATTCCGGAGGTTAGGCAGGTATGCCCAGTGAAGCCTTACACAGTAACCTCCTTAAAAGACGGGGTGGCGATGAGAATTGCCATGTTTAATCTACATTTATAATGTTTCGGAGCTACCGGACATGGTACCACACAAAGGTGCGGCCATACTGTTCGGGCTCCACTGCGCCACCTCTAAATGTCTGTTTTTTTACATTTGAGGAGTCTTATGTCTTCTAAATTTGTACATCATGCTCTGTACAGATGAATTTTGGTTTTGTTTACTATCTGGCAATTTAACACCTTTATAAATTGTAGTGGGTATATATACTTATTAAATATGTATATAGAATGAATCAAATCACATTAAGATGAGTTTAGGCCAAGTGTCCCTACTGTTTAGGATATATTATATGCAGAATTTTTATTTAGGATATTTTATAGGGAATTGTGTTTTTTATTATTATTGATGAATTGAACGGAATATCATCTAATTATGCAAGTGCAGGATTTTAAAAACAGTACTATAGTTCATTTCTAATATGTGTAAGGGTTGTTTCAATCTGATACGCACATTTGGCCTATCTCGAAAACTGTTTGCACAGTTCAGTGTTATTTCTCATTGAGTATCACGTATTCTGCCACATGTTTACATAAGCAAATTCAGAATAGGGTGTGCATAACCCCAAACATAATTACAGCCTGTTAGCAACTGCTTCTTATGACTAACAGTGAACGAGTGAGCACGTTTTTCTTTGTATGATATTACATTTAAAATAAGGATTATTTAAACTGGCCGTGGTACACTTTCCGATATTGTGATATGCGGGAGAATGTAAATATGTTTCTCTTACAATGTGCAATAAATCCTTTTAAAATACACTTAGATTTAACTGGACATTTCACCATGTTTTGAATATGTGTGTTCTTTATGTGTTTTCACAATACAGTGAGAGAAATAACAGATAATACACTATGCGTGTTCATAAAGATATTGAATGGAGGTGGCTAGGTATTGCCGGATGCCTTGTCCTGTCCAGAAGTAAGAGAGGTAGGCATTTGAATTTTTCACAATGCAGTGAATGCTAGGCCTAGTTTGTTCACTCTCTTTCTCCACCCCCCCATAGCCTGCCTCTTTCTCTTTTTCTTTTAAGTCAGTCCCTCTTACCCTTTCCCCCACCTGTCCCTCTTTCTGACGCTTCCTAATTTTCTCTCCACTCTTTTTTCTTTTCCCACCTCCTATATCCCACTCTTCCACTATCCGTCTTTCTCATGTTCTGTCTTCATCTCCATTTTGCTACCTCGCTCTCTCTTCTACTTTTCTGATTGTTCTTCATTCCCTTCTCTTGCCTTTCTCTAACTCGTTCCTTCCCCCTTGCTTCTTCTCTGTATCACTCCCTTATTCCTCATCCTGTCTCTCTCCCACCTCTCTCCCTGTCTCTTTATTTATCTCTGTCTCACTCACTCTTGCTCCCACTGTCAACTTTCCTCTATTTTGCCCTCTACCCTACTTGACGCCTCTTTCCCCCCTCATGTTCCCTCTCACTCTCATTTGTTCCACTCTCTCCACCTTTCTTTTCTTTTTCTTCCTCTCTCCTCCTATAATGTTTCTCTGCCTTTCTCTTTCATTCTTCCTCCATGTTTCTCCACTATGCTATTTTTCTTGGCCACTCTCATTCTCGCCCTCCCATTTCACCTCTCTCACTTACATGCTCTCTGTCGCTCTGTATTCTTCTCTTTCACTCTTTCTTAACATTTCTAGAGGCTGGGGAGTGGTCTACTGCTTTCTCTAACAACCCTGGGTTTTCTACAAAGAGTAAGGGAGGGTACAAATGGGGGAAAAGATGCAAACATCACATGATTTAACACCTGCCTATAGTTTCATGCTGGCGTTAAACCAATGTTTTCCTGGTAAAAGCAGGCAGATTCCACAGTAATCCATTGTATGTATATGCCTCCCTCAGTCATTCATTTCAAGAGGCATTTACTTGTTGTCCAAAATGGTAGTGCAAAACAGCAACTACTGCCAAATTTGACACATTTGTTCTACACTAAGGTTGAGACATTTGGAAAAGGGCATGGAGAGGACTTTTTTGCACAGAACTGCAAACGGATGAAGCCCCTTCTTGCAATTACCACTTTGGGCTCAATGATGCACACGTCCTTTGTTTCATCTTTACGCGTTGTGAAGGTACTGATCCTGCAGGAGAGTTCAGTTTCTTGTCTCGTATTGGGGCATTGTATAAGGAGATGGGCCATGTTTTCTACCAACGCCAAGTTTCACTGTTGACACAGCGGTCTTGTTGTACTTTCCAGGGCTGTCTATGTCAACTTCTGTCAATTTTCTAATTGTGGATTCTGACTGTACTTGACCATCAATTCTCTGTGTTTGGGGCCCTTCGATGTGGGTATAGTCTGCCCCTTGTAGTTCCTCTCTAACACTCTGTGCCACAGCCATCTTTCTCTCTCTAAATGCCACCTGTTACTTATTAGCTTAGGACACTGCAATAGTTAGTCAGGAAGTGCTATGCAAATGCAAGTCATTGGGCCTCATTACGAGGATGGTGGTAACCTGCCAGTGCTACTGGCAGGTTGCCGGTGTCCTCGTAACACCAAATCCGCTGCCTTACTTCCTGGTGCCACCGGGACATTTCAAGTCCTGGCGGAGCGGGAAGTCAGGTGGTGGATTTGGTAAGTCCCCATAGTCCCCATAGGACTCCATCGGAATGGGTTCACGCAAGCACCGGCATCATTGTTAATGGTGCCAGTGCTTCCGTGGCAACTCTGCAGGCAGGTGCCATTGCGCCCAGCAGGTCAGACTTGCCAGGCGTAATGGACCCCACCCACAGAGTCAGAGTGTGGTGGTCTGGAAAGGGTGCCGGTACGTTGCTAGCGGCACCATTATTTCCGGACAGCCACACTCATAATGAGGCCCATTGTCAGTTTTTATTGTTACATGAATCCACAACCAGACCTTTTGGATGTCAGTGCTTAGCTGTGTCATGCAGCTGGGGTTTGCCAAAAGAAAAGTGCTTGCCATATGGACAATGTTGACTAGTTTAATTTATACGCCTCCGAGCTACATGTTTCTGAGTAGCTGTCGAAGCTCACGAATGCTTATTTCATATTTAAAAAAACGAAAAAGAAAACACAAAATGGACTCTGTTGTCAGTGTGAGATTTTTCAGTGTCTGGGAGTGGAAGAAAAGAGGAAATCATTAAGGGCTATATCATTCGCTGTAAAGCGGGGAGGGCGGGCGAGCGTAGGTTTAATTGGTGAACTGTACACTTAAGCTTTTTCAGAGCGAAATCCCTATGCTTTTTTTCAAAAGAGAAGTCGGTTTGTTGTGAACAAGAGGAGCAGATGTTTAAAAGATGAACAGGAAGCGGCCGTGACAAATGTAAGGGTTCTGATTGAGTTCACGAGCTTCTGCTTCCTGACAACAATTGAAGAACGCGTTAATCCGTGGCTAGAATACAACAACAAAATGTCATATTTTCACATAGCAACAGACTACCGTAGGAATATAATGCTGAGTGTGCGCAGGGGTTTAAGGCAGCGATAAAAGGCAGCGTGCCTCATTATAAATGACCTGGTTCGGAAATAAAGGTGCCAGGAACCGGGTCACTGCGAGTCTGCCGGTAGGGGCACTGAAATACCGGTAGGCCTGTCCTGCCGATAGTTCAGGCCCCTTCTGGCAGGTTTTTCACGGAAGCACCAGCACCGTTACTTACGGTTCCGGTGCATCAGGGTTCCCATTCCCATTGACTCCTATGGGACTCCATGGGAATGGAAACTTAGTCTACCGCCGCCTGTTGTGATATCCCGGTAGCGCCGGAATGTCAGGCAGCGTTAACGTAATACGGGGTTGCTGGAAACCTCGTAATGAGATCCAATATCTTTTTGTTAAACTTTGAGATGTGGGCAACTACAACAGTCATTGGTCGCCATAATATTTGTGTACTACACATCCGAGAGCATGCTGGGATGTGTAGTACATAGTGCTAATAAGCAAGCCTTTAAATGCTTCATGCATTATTCTAGGTTTGTAAATCAATTCTTTGGATTTAAAGCAAAACATTGGTTACTGTCTTCTACTTCCAAGCAGTGCAGATGGTGTAGTTTTAAAACATTGTCACTTTAAATCTTTTCTGCCTCTTATAGTGGCACCTTGTGGGCAGGCAAAGCACCTCCAAAATGTGCCCTCAAGCAATGTGTCTTACACTACCGAAGCACAACTTAATTACCAACTTACTCATTCATTAAAGGCAGTGCAGCATTGGACTCAAAATTGAACATATACAGGTGAAGGCAAGTCCCTGTTTACGCACACTCCAGAATTATTACAGCCCTGTAGGGTAATAAGTCAGGAGATAGCTAGCAAGGATAACAAGTTTTAATTGTACAGAATACAAAATATCAGCAAAGGACTCTGCTGCTCAAGAACGTTCTGACTACAGAATACTGGTTGGTCCCTTTTGAGTGGACCCAGCGTCATAGATGACATCAGATATAGGGTTTAAACCCGCAAACCTGATTGGTAAAAACACATAAATGGTCCTGCTCCATAGGGGATGCCAGGCTACAATTGGTTAGCTTCTCTATGCCATCTATCAGGCTCCACATGGGTCAGCTGGGCTCATCACGCCGAAGAGTGAAGGTCAGGTCTTGCATAAGTAACACATGTCTACATTATTATGCTACTTCTAGGCCTACTACTACATCATTATGGCATGCACCTGAGGGGCTCGGGAACTGGTGCCAGGAGGAAGGGAGGAAGAAATACAGTCAT